>NW_027040492.1:474745-592245 GCF_034236695.1 Oncorhynchus nerka
TGTGAGGTCTACAGGTCTACCTGATGTATTCAGCATTTCACTGTAAGGTCTACTACACCTGTTGTATTCAGCATTTCACTGTGAGGTCTACAGGTCTACCTGATGTATTCAGCATTTCACTGTGAGGTCTACTACACCTGATGTATTCAGCATTTCACTGTAAGGTCTACTACACCTGTTGTATTCAGCATTTCACTGTGAGGTCTACAGGTCTACCTGTTGCATTCAGCATTTCACTGTAAGGTCTACTACACCTGTTGCATTCAGCATTTCACTGTAAGGTCTACTACACCTGTTGTATTCAGCATTTCACTGTGAGGTCTACTACACCTGTTGTATTCAGCATTACACTGTAAGGTCTACAACACCTGTTGTATTCAGCATTTCACTGTAAGGTCTACTACACCTGTTGTATACAGCATTTCACTGAAAGGTCTACTACACCTGTTGTATTCTGCATTTCACTGTAAGGTCTACTACACCTGTTGTATTCAGCATTTCACTGTGAGGTCTATTACACCTGTTGCATTCAGCATTTCACTGTAAGGTCTACTACACCTGTTGTATTCAGCATTTCACTGTAAGGTCTACTACACCTGTTGCATTCAGCATTTCACTGTAAGGTCTACTACACCTGTTGTATTCAGCATTTCACTGTAAGGTCTACTACACTGTTGCATTCAGCATTTCACTGTGAGGTCTACTACACCTGTTGCATTCAGCATTTCACTGTTCACTGAACTCATATTCATATGATGTATTTTCTAGTCAACAACACTTGGAATGAAAGGCTTGAAAAAGACAGTCTTTTATTATGCTATATTATATATATATTTAGAAAGCAGAAGATTTTACCGCCCTGTAAAAATGACCCAAAGACACTTCAGCTTTTCATTTTTAAATTAAAATGTAGTAAAAAAAAGAAAAAATGTTTGTAAACTTTATTCCACTGAGGTTATGAGGTAATGACTAAAAATATACAATTTAATCCATTTTAAATTCAGGCTGTAAGACAACCTTACACAATGTGTAAAAAGGTTCCCCAGGGTTGTGGATCCGCTTGTCTCTGTAGACACTTTCGGTATATGGCAGTAAAAGTAGCCTGGTTACTCATCTGAAATATTACTTCATGCTTTTATTACACTGGAACCAAAATGAGAGTTTCTGATTGGTTGGTGGATTACTGTACCTCCCAGTGCCGTCCAGATTGGAGCGATGTATGAAGTTGAACTTGGCGTCAGCCCAGTACAGTTTCTCCTGGCTGTAGTCCAGCGTGAGACCGTTGGGCCAGTAGATCTCCTTGTCAATGATCATGGCTCTGTTGGTACTGGGCCATCCCAGCTCGCTCAATCTTAGGAACCTCGCCAGTCCGTCCAGTACATGTACCTGCAGACAGAGAGGGGAACATATTGGTAAAGTTCCCCACCAACTCTAACCCGAACTCAGTCTGTCCAGTACATGTAAAGTTCCACACCAGACAGAGGAACATTTTGGTAAAGTTCCCACCAACTCCTAACCCAGGAACTCAGTCTGTCCAGTACATGTACCTGCAGACAGAGGAACATATTGGTAAAGTTCCCACCAACTCTAACCCGGAACTCAGTCTGTCCAGTACATGTACCCGCAGACAGAGGAACATTTTGGTAAAGTTCCCACCAACTCTAACCCGGAACTCAGTCCGTGTGTCGGTAGTGATTTAGAAACAGCTACTGCAGCATGTATTAAAGTTTTTCAGGTGTTTTGTCTCATAACTGGTAACGCACAAAGAAACAGGAGTCCTAACATCATACTGACCAGGCTGCTCAACCAACCCCAGTAGGACCACAGGCTGCTCAACCAACCCCAGTAGGACCCCACCAGGCTGCTCAACCAACCCCAGTAGGACCCCAGGCTGCTCAACCAACCCCAGCAGGACCCCAGGCTGCAACCAACCCCAGTAGGACCCCAGGCTGCAACCAACCCCAGGGACCCACCAGGCAGCTCAACCAACCCCAGTAGGACCCCACCAGGCTGCTCAACCAACCCCAGTAGGACCCCACCAGGCTGCTCAACCAACCCCAGTAGGACCCCACCAGGCTGCTCAACCAACCCCAGTAGGACCCCACCAGGCTGCTCAGCCAACCCCAGTAGGACCCCAGGCTGCTCAACCAACCCCAGTAGGACCACAGGCTGCCAACCAACCACAGTCAACCAACCCCAGTAGGACCACAGGCTGCCCCAGGCTGCAACCAACCCCAGTAGGACCCCAGGCTGCTCAACCAACCCCAGTAGGACCCAGGCAGGCTGCTGCTCAACCAACCCCAGTAGGACCACAGGCTGCTCAACCAACCCCAGTAGGACCCCAGGCTGCTCGACCAACCCCAGTAGGACCCCAGGCTGCTCAACCAACCCAGTAGGACCACACTGGGCTGCTCAACCAACCCCAGTAGGACCCCAGGCTGCTCAACCAACCCCAGTAGGACCACAGGCTGCTCAACCAACCCCAGTAGGACCCCAGGCTGCTCAACCAACCCCAGTAGGACCCCAGGCTGCTCGACCAACCCCAGTAGGACCCCAGGCTGCTCAACCAACCCCAGTAGGACCACAGGCTGCTCAACCAACCCCAGCAAGACCACAGGCTTCTCCAACCAACCCCAGTAGGACCCCAGGCTGCTCAACCAACCCCAGTAGGACCCCAGGCTGCTCAACCAACCCCAGTAGGACCCCACCAGGCTGCTCAACCAACCCCAGTAGGACCCCACCAGGCTGCTCAACCAACCCCAGTAGGACCCCACCAGGCTGCTCAACCAACCCCAGCAGGACCCCACCAGGCTGCTCAACCAACCCCAGCAGGACCCCACCAGGCTGCTCAACCAACCCCAGTAGGACCCCACCAGGCTGCTCAACCAACCCCAGGGACCCCACCAGGCTGCTCAACCAACCCCAGCAGGACCCCACCAGGCTGCTCAACCAACCCCAGTAGGGACCCCACCAGGCTGCTCAACCAACCCCAGTAGGACCCCACCAGGCTGCTCAACCAACCCCAGTAGGACCCCACCAGGCTGCTCAACCAACCCCAGTAGGACCCCACCAGGCTGCTCAACCAACCCCAGCAGGACCCCAGACAGAACAACCAACCCCAGGGACCCCACCAGACAGAACAACCAACCCCAGTAGGACCCAGGCAGAACAGAGGACCTCTCTGTGCAGAATAACTCCTCTAGAGGGAGGACTCAGGTCCCACCAGAACAACTGGAAGTCTCCATAGGTTCACTCCTCTTATGTGGACAGACGGGTCCTTTCATGGATTTATATCCAATAACGTCCATCTGTGTCGGCCTAGAATTATCCAGACCGACACTGTACTGAAGTGGTTGTCTGAGGCAGCCATCTAAAAACACAGACATGTCACGTCCCAAGTGGCCTATGCATAGACTACACACGGATTCTACTGTTGCCAGGTAACCAATGAGCACCAACAACACAGGACGACAGAAGCAAGTCAAACATGGTCACAGAAACATCAATGTCAGTTTGGAAATACTCAACGTGCAAAACCTCTAGACAGGATGTGTGACTACAAACCCCTAGACAGGATGTGTTGACTACAAACCCCTAGACAGGATGTGTTGACTACAAACCCCTAGACAGGATGTGTTGACTACAAACCCTAGACAGGATGTGTTGACTACAAACCCCTAGACAGGATGTGTTGACTACAAACCCCAGACAGGATGTGTTGACTACAAACCCTAGACAGGATGTGTTGACTACAAACCCCTAGACAGGATGTGTTGACTACAAACCCCTAGACAGGATGTGTTTAGACTACAAACCTCTAGACAGGGGATGGGGGGGCTATGACTGGGTCATGGCCCAAAGGCCAGGCTGAATCTGTAGCTCCAGGCCACGAGGCCAGGCTGAATCTGTAGCTCCAGGCAGCGAGGCCAGTCTGAATCTGTAGCTCAGGCAGCGAGGCCAGTCTGAATCTGTAGCCCAGGCCGCGAGGCCAGTCTGAATCTGCTCCAGGCCGCGAGGCCAGTCTGAATCTGTAGCTCCAGGCAGCGAGCCAGTCTGAATCTGTAGCTCCAGGCAGCGAGGCCAGGCTGAATCTGTAGCTCCAGGCCGCGAGGCCGAACTGAATCTGGCTCCAGGCCGAGGGACAGGCTGAATCTGTAGCTCAGGCCGCGAGGCCAGTCTGAATCTGTAGCTCTAGGCAGCGAGGCCAGGCTGAATCTGTAGCTCCAGGGCTGGGCAGCGAGGCCAGGCTGAATCTGTAGCTCCAGGCAGCGAGGCCAGGCTGAATCTGTAGCTCCAGGCAGCGGGCCAGGCTGAATCTGTAGCTCCAGGCAGCGAGGCCAGGCTGAATCTGTAGCTCCAGGGCTAGGCAGCGAGGCCAGGCTGAATCTGTAGCTCCAGGCAGCTGGGCCAGGCCTAATCTGTAGCTCCAGGGCTAGGCAGCGAGGCCAGGCTGAATCTGGCAGCTCCAGGGCTAGGCAGCGAGGCCAGGCTGAATCTGTAGCTCCAGGCAGCGAGGCCAGGCTGAATCTGCAGCTCCAGGCCGCGAGGCCAGGCTGAATCTGCAGCTCCAGGCCGCGAGGCCAGGCTGAATCTGGCTCCAGGCCGCGAGGCCAGGCTGAATCTGTAGCTCCAGGCCGCCCAGGCTGAATCTGCGCTCCAGGCCGCGAGGCCAGGCTGATCTGTAGCTCCAGGCCGCGAGGCCAGGCTGAATCTGTAGCTCCAGGCAGCGAGGCCAGGCTGAATCTGTAGCTCCAGGCAGCGAGGCCAGGCTGAATCTGTAGCTCCAGGCAGCGAGGCCAGGCTGAATCTGCAGCTCCAGGCAGCGAGGCCAGGCTGAATCTGTAGCTCCAGGCAGCGAGGCCAGGCTGAATCTGTAGCTCCAGGCAGCGAGGCCAGGCTGAATCTGTAGCTCCAGGCAGCGAGGCCAGGCTGAATCTGTAGCTCCAGGCAGCGAGGCCAGGCTGAATCTGTAGCTCCAGGCAGGCGAGGCCAGGCTGAATCTGTAGCTCCAGGGCTAGGCAGCTTGAGGCCAGGCCTAATCTGTAGCTCCAGGGCTAGCAGCGAGGCCAGGCCTAATCTGTAGCTCCAGGGCTAGGCAGCGAGGCCAGGCTGAATCTGTAGCTCCAGGGCTAGGCTGCGAGGCCAGGCTGAATCTGGCAGCTCCAGGGCTAGGCAGCGAGGCCAGGCTGAATCTGTAGCTCCAGGGCTAGGCAGCGAGGCCAGGCTGAATCTGTAGCTCCAGGGGCTGGGCAGCGAGGCCAGGCTGAATCTGTAGCTCCAGGCAGCGAGGCCAGGCTGAATCTGTAGCTCCAGGCAGCGAGGCCAGGCTGAATCTGTAGCTCCAGGCAGCGAAGCCAGGCTGAATCTGTGGCTCCAGGCCGCGAGGCCAGGCTGAATCTGGCAGCTCTGGCCGCGAGGCCAGGCCGAATCTGTAGCTCCAGGCAGCGAGGCCAGTCTGAATCTGTAGCTCCAGGGCTAGGCAGCGAGGCCAGGCTGAATCTGTAGCTCCAGGCAGCGAGGCCAGGCCTAATCTGTAGCTCCAGGGCTAGGCAGCGAGGCCAGGCTGAATCTGGGTAGCTCCAGGCCGCGGGCCAGGCTGAATCTGTAGCTCCAGGCAGCGAGGCCAGGCTGAATCTGTAGCTCCAGGCAGCGAGGCCAGGCTGAATCTGTAGCTCCAGGGCTAGGCAGCGAGGCCAGGCTGAATCTGTAGCTCCAGGGCTGGCAGCGAGGCCAGGCTGAATCTGGCTCCAGGCAGTGAGGCCAGGCCAAATCTGTAGCCACACTCCTTCCACTGAGTGGATCAAACAGGCGGCACACATGTGAGCCAGACACCCACCAAGACCCATTAACACACACACTATAACAACAAGCGCCTGTTGGAATCCAGCTCAGTCTCTACCCCCTCATTTTTGACAGGGAAGACGCAGAGCCGAGCCGACACACACAGGGCCAGACCCCCCCCCCCCCAAACACACTGCATGCCAACATGGCTTGGCTGTTACTCTGTGTAAATAGCTGCCAGTAACTTAGAAGATAAAGGACTCCAATACCTCCCTCTGGCAGGCCATGGAGAGAGGAAAGCCGCCGCAAAGAGAGGAGGGGGGGGGTCATTACGTGTAGTCTGGCCCAGGACTGGGAAGGTGAACGGAAAGGCTCTGGAGCAACGAACCGCCCTTGCTGTCTCGCCTGGCCGGTTCCCCTCTTTCCACTGGGATTCTCTGCCTCTAACCCTAATACAGAGGCTGAGTCACTGGCTTACTGGGGCTCTTTCATGCCGTGCCTGAGAGGGGTGGGTTGAGTCACTGATGTGATCTTCCTGTCTGGGTTGGCGCCCCCCCTTGGGTTGTGCCGTGGCGGAGATCTTTGTGGGCTATACTCGGCCTTGTCTCGGGATGGTAAGTTGGTGGTTGAAGATATCCCTCTAGTGGTGTGGGGGCTGTGCTTTGGCAAAGTGGGTGGGGTTATATCCTTCCTGTTTGGCCCTGTCCAGGGGTGTCCTCGGATGGGGCCACAGTGTCTCCTGACCCCTCCTGTCTCAGCCTCCAGTATTTATGCTGCAGTAGTTTGTGTCGGGGGGCTAGGGTCAGTTTGTTATATCTGGAGTACTTCTCCTGTCCTATTCGGTGTCCTGTGAATTTAAGTGTGCTCTCTCTAATTCTCTCTCGGAGGACCTGAGCCCTGGGACCATGCCTCATGCTACACATGTTACCTGAGGAGAGAGTAGGCTTCAGCTGAGAGGGGGTGAGGGGTGTATGGGAGCTCAGGCCAGCCCACCAGTATGGTCCAGCATCCACAGTATCAGATTCCTCTTGAAGCCTTTGTCTGGCTTCACTCTCGGGTTACCCATAGGTTCACCTGGTCAGCACAGTAACACTAGTCCCCTCCAGTCTCCACAGCCTCACCGTGACCCTCCTGGGAGAATCAAACTGCCCTCAGTCACATCCTGAGGGCTTCCAAAGAGACCTGAGCCCAGTAACTAGCCTAAACGAATAGTTCACATTCATTAGACTGCTGCCTCCCACCTATTTAGGTGAGACTGGATCCCATGCACCCCCCCCCACACACACTTGTTTAGGTGGGACTTTGGGCCATGACACAGTCATAGCCGCCCCCCCACCCCATGTAAAATATTAAATGAATAAGGTTAACTTTTTGGGGGGGCTTGGCTATGACAGTATATTACAAAATCAGTCTGCCAGTCCTTTTGACAGTATATTTACTACCTATCAGTCTGCCAGTCCTTTTCAGTCTATTTACTACAAATCAGTCTGCCAGTCCTTTTACTACAAATCAGTCTGCCAGTCATTTTGACAGTATATTTACTACCTATCAGTCTGCCAGTCCTTTTCAGTACTTTTACTACAAATCAGTCTGCCAGTCCTTTTACTACAAATCAGTCTGCCAGTCCTTTTGACAGTATATTTACTACCTATCAGTCTGCCAGTCCTTTTCAGTCCTTTTACTACAAATCAGTCTGCCAGTCCTCTTGACAGTCTATTTACCACAGATCAGTCTGCCAGTCCTTTTACTACCTATCAGGCTGCCAGTCCTTTTGACAGTCTATTTACTACCTATCAGTCTGCCAGTCCTTTTGACAGTCTATTTACTACCTATCAGTCTGCCAGTCCTTTTCAGTCTATTTACTACAAATCAGTCTGCCAGTCCTTTTACTACAAATCAGTCTGCCAGTCCTTTTACTACAAATCAGTCTGCCAGTCCTTTTACTACAAATCAGTCTGCCAGTCCTTTTACTACAAATCAGTCTGCCAGTCCTTTTACTACAAATCAGTCTGCCAGTCCTTTTACTACAAATCAGTCTGCCAGTCCTTTTACTACAAATCAGTCTGCCAGTCCTTTTACTAAAATCAGTCTGCCAGTCCTTTTGACAGTCTATTTACTACCTATCAGTCTGCCAGTCTGTTTGACAGTCTATTTACTACAAATCAGTCTGCCAGTCCTTTTGACAGTCTATATACTACCTATCAGTCTGCCAGTCCTTTTGACAGTCTATTTACTACAAATCGGCCTGCCAGTCCTTTTGACAGTCCTTTTACTACATATCAGTCTGCCAGTCCTTTTGACAGTCTATATACTACAGATCAGTCTGCCAGTCCTCTTGACAGTCTATATACTACAAATCAGTCTGCCAGTCCTTTTGACAGTATATTTACTACCTATCAGTCTGCCAGTCCTTTTGACAGTCTATTTACTACAAATCAGTCTGCCAGTCCTTTTGACAGTCTATATACTACAAATCAGTCTGCCAGTCCTTTTGACAGTCTATATACTACAAATCAGTCTGCCAGTCCTTTTACTACAAATCAGTCTGCCAGTCCTTTTGACAGTCTATATACTACAAATCAGTCTGCCAGTCCTTTTCAGTCTATTTACTACAAATCAGTCTGCCAGTCCATTTACTACAAATCAGTCTGCCAGTCCTTTTGACAGTATATTTACTACCTATCAGTCTGCCAGTCCTTTTGACAGTCTATATACTACAAATCAGTCTGCCAGTCCTCTTGACAGTCTATTTACTACCAGTCTGCCAGTCCTTTTGACAGTCTATTTACTACCAGTCTGCCAGTCCTCTTGACAGTCTATTTACTACAAATCAGTCTGCCAGTCATTTTACTACAAATCAGTCTGCCAGTCCTTTTGACAGTATATTTACTACCTATCAGTCTGCCAGTCCTTTTGACAGTCTATATACTACAAATCAGTCTGCCAGTCCTCTTGACAGTCTATATACTACAAATCAGTCTGCCAGTCCTTTTGACAGTCTATTTACTACCAGTCTGCCAGTCCTCTTGACAGTCTATTTACTACAAATCAGTCTGCCAGTCCTCTTGACAGTCTATTTACTACAAATCAGTCTGCCAGTCCTTTTGACAGTCTATTTACTACAAATCAGTCTGCCAGTCCTCTTGACAGTCTATTTACTACAAATCAGTCTGCCAGTCCTTTTGACAGTCTATTTACTACAAATCAGTCTGCCAGTCCTTTTGACAGTCTATTTACTACAAATCAGTCTGCCAGTCCTTTTGACAGTCTATTTACTACAAATCAGTCTGCCAGTCCTTTTGACAGTATTTACTACAAATCAGTCTGCCAGTCCTCTTGACAGTCTATTTACTACAAATCAGTCTGCCAGTCCTTTTGACAGTCTATTTACTACAAATCAGTCTGCCAGTCCTTTTGACAGTCTATTTACTACAAATCAGTCTGCCAGTCCTTTTGACAGTCTATTTACTACAAATCAGTCTGCCAGTCCTTTTGACAGTATTTACTACAAATCAGTCTGCCAGTCCTTTTGACAGTCTATTTACTACAAATCAGTCTGCCAGTCCTTTTGACAGTCTATTTACTACAAATCAGTCTGCCAGTCCTTTTGACAGTCTATTTACTACAAATCAGTCTGCCAGTCCTTTTGACAGTCTATTTACTACAAATCAGTCTGCCAGTCCGTTTGACAGTATTTACTACAAATCAGTCTGCCAGTCCTTTTGACAGTATTTACTACAAATCAGTCTGCCAGTCCTTTTGACAGTATTTACTACAAATAAGTCTGCCAGTCCTTTTGACAGTCTATTTACTACAAATCAGTCTGCCAGTCCTTTTGACAGTATTTACTACAAATCAGTCTGCCAGTCCTCTTGACAGTCTATTTACTACAAATCAGTCTGCCAGTCCTTTTGACAGTCTATTTACTACAAATCAGTCTGCCAGTCCTTTTGACAGTCTATTTACTATCAGTCTGCCAGTCCTCTTGACAGTCTATTTACTATCAGACTGCCATTCCTTGATTTTACATGATGTCAAGCAAAGAGGCACTGGGTTTGAAGGTAGGCCTTGAAATACATACACAGGTACACCAACTGACTCAAATGATGTCCATTAGCCTATCAGAAGCTTCTAAAGCCATGACATCATCTTCTGGAATTTTCCAAGCTGTTTAAAGGCACAGTCAACTTAGTGTATGTAAACTTCTGACCCACTGGAATTGTGATATAGTGAATTATAAGTGAAATGATCTGTCCGTAAACTATTTTTGGAAAAATGACTTGTGTCATGCAAAGTAGATGCCCTAACAAACTTGCCAAAACTGTAGTTTGTTAACAAGAAATGTGTGGAGTGGTTGAAAAACAAGTTTTAACGACTCCAACCTCAGTGTATCTAAACGTCCGACTTCAACTGCAGCTCATGTCAGCTGAACAAAGACAATTTGAGTTTGAGATTTGGCAAGCAGCCAGTTCAAAATGGAAACTGTGTGACACACCTAACTGTATGTGACAGAGATAGTGTATGTCCCCAGCTGGCTAGCCCAACTACTGAAGGAGACAAACCTATTATATCCACTCACCAGAGAGCACAGACTGGTGAAATGTCAACAACATGTCAACAGCCATGTCCACTGACCAGAACAGAGTAAACAGCCATGTCCACTGGCCAGAACAGAGTAAACAAAGTGTCCACTAACCAGAACAGAGTAAACAGCCATGTCCACTGGCCAGAACAGAGTAAACAAAGTGTCCACTGGCCAGAACAGACTAAACAAAGTGTCCACTGGCCAGAACAGAGTAAACAGCCATGTCCACTGGCCAGAACAGAGTAAACAAAGTGTCCACTAACCAGAACAGAGTAAACAAACAGAGTAAACAAAGTGTCCACTGACCAGAACAGAGTAAACAAAGTGTCCACTGGCCAGAACAGAGTAAACAAAGTGTCCACTGACCAGAACAGAGTAAACAAAGTGTCCACTAACCAGAACAGAGTAAACAAAGTGTCCACTAACCAGAACAGAGTAAACAAAGTGTCCACTGACCAGAACAGAGTAAACAAAGTGTCCACTGACCAGAACAGAGTAAACAAAGTGTCCACTGACCAGGACAGAGTAAACAAAGTGTCCACTGACCAGAACAGAGTAAACAAAGTGTCAACAAAGTGTCCACTGACCAGAACAGAGTCAACAAAGTGTCCACTGACCAGAACAGAGTAAACAAAGTGTCAACAAAGTGTCCACTGACCAGAACAGAGTCAACAAAGTGTCCACTGACCAGAACAGAGTAAACAAAGTGTCCACTGACCAGAACAGAGTAAACAAACAATGTCCACTGACCAGAACAGAGTAAACAAACAATGTCCACTGACCAGAACAGAGTAAACAAACAATGTCCACTAACCAGAACAGAGTAAACAAAGTGTCCACTGACCAGAACAGAGTAAACAAAGTGTCCACTGACCAGAACAGAGTAAACAAAGTGTCCACTAACCAGAACAGAGTAAACAAAGTGTCCACTGACCAGAACAGAGTAAACAAAGTGTCCACTGACCAGAACAGAGTCAACAAAGTGTCCACTGACCAGAACAGAGTAAACAAACAATGTCCACTGACCAGAACAGAGTAAACAAAGTGTCCACTGACCAGAACAGAGTAAACAAAGTGTCCACTGACCAGAACAGAGTAAACAAAGTGTCACTGACAAAGTGTCCACTGACCAGAACAGAGTAAACAAACAATGTCCACTGACCAGAACAGAGTAAACAAAGTGTCCACTGAAGAACAGAGTAAACAAAGTGTCCACTGACCAGAACAGAGTAAACAAAGTGTCCACTGACCAGAACAGAGTAAACAAAGTGTCCACTGACCAGAACAGAGTAAACAAACAATGTCCACTGACCAGAACAGAGTAAACAAACAATGTCCACTGACCAGAACAGAGTAAACAAACAATGTCCACTAACCAGAACAGAGTAAACAAAGTGTCCACTGACCAGAACAGAGTAAACAAAGTGTCCACTGACCAGAACAGAGTAAACAAAGTGTCCACTAACCAGAACAGAGTAAACAAAGTGTCCACTGACCAGAACAGAGTAAACAAAGTGTCCACTGACCAGAACAGAGTCAACAAAGTGTCAACAAAGTGTCCACTGACCAGAACAGAGTAAACAAACAATGTCCACTGACCAGAACAGAGTAAACAAAGTGTCCACTGACCAGAACAGAGTAAACAAAGTGTCCACTGACCAGAACAGAGTCAACAAAAGTGTCAACAAAGTGTCCACTGACCAGAACAGAGTAAACAAACAATGTCCACTGACCAGAACAGAGTAAACAAAGTGTCCACTGACCAGAACAGAGTAAACAAAGTGTCCACTGACCAGAACAGAGTCAACAAAGTGTCAACAAAGTGTCCACTGACCAGAACAGAGTCAACAAAGTGTCCACTGACCAGAACAGAGTAAACAAAGTGTCCACTGACCAGAACAGAGTCTGGTCTGGTCGTTCTGTCTCAGCCCTCACATCACCATTAACACAGCATCTAGCTGTGGGTCCTGGTCGTTCTGTCTCAGCCCTCACATCACCATTAACACAGCATCTAGCTGTAGGTCCTGGTCGTTCTGTCTCAGCCCTCACATCACCATTATCACAGCATCTAGCTGTGGGTCCTGGTCGTTCTGTCTCAGCCCTCACATCACCATTAACACAGCATCTAGCTGTGGGTCCTGGTCGTTCTACTGTATCAGCCCTCACATCACCATTAACACAGCATCTAGCTGTGGGTCCTGGTCGTTCTACTGTCTCAGCCCTCACATCACCATTAACACAGCATCTAGCTGTGGGTCCTGGTCGTTCTACTGTATCAGCCCTGACATCACCATTAACACAGCATCTAGCTGTGGGTCCTGGTCGTTCTGTCTCAGCCCTCACATCACCATTAACACAGCATCTAGCTGTGGGTCCTGGTCGTTCTACTGTATCAGCCCCCACATCACCATTAACACAGCATCTAGCTGTGGGTCCTGGTCGTTCTACTGTATCAGCCCTCACATCACCATTAACACAGCATCTAGCTGTGGGTCCTGGTCGTTCTACTGTCTCAGCCCTCACACATCACCATTAACACCATTAACACAGCATCTAGCTGTGGGTCCTGGTCGTTCTGTCTCAGCCCTCACATCACCATTAACACAGCATCTAGCTGTGGGTCCTGGTCGTTCTGTCTCAGCCCTCA
Source organism: Oncorhynchus nerka (assembly GCF_034236695.1). Classification (NCBI taxonomy): domain Eukaryota; kingdom Metazoa; phylum Chordata; class Actinopteri; order Salmoniformes; family Salmonidae; genus Oncorhynchus; species Oncorhynchus nerka. Next base: position 487,759 of record NW_027040492.1, read on the forward strand.
CATCACCATTAACACAGCATCTAGCTGTGGGTCCTGGTCTTTCTACTGTATCAGCCCTCACATCACCATTAACACAGCATCTAGCTGTGGGTCCTGGTCGTTCTACTGTCTCAGCCCTCACATCACCATTAACACAGCATCTAGCTGTGGGTCCTGGTCGTTCTGTCTCAGCCCTCACATCACCATTAACACAGCATCTAGCTGTGGGTCCTGGTCGTTCTACTGCATCAGCCCTCACATCTAGCTGTGGGTCCTGGTCGTTCTACTGTCTCAGCCCTCACATCACCATTAACACAGCATCTAGCTGTGGGTCCTGGTCGTTCTACTGTATCAGCCCTCACATCACCATTAACACAGCATCTAGCTGTGGGTCCTGGTCGTTCTACTGTATCAGCCCTCACATCACCATTAACACAGCATCTAGCTGTGGGTCCTGGTCGTTCTACTGTCTCAGCCCTCACATCACCATTAACACAGCATCTAGCTGTGGGTCCTGGTCGTTCTACTGTATCAGCCCTCACATCACCATTAACACAGCATCTAGCTGTGGGTCCTGGTCGTTCTACTGTCTCAGCCCTCACGTCACCATTAACACAGCATCTAGCTGTGGGTCCTGGTAGAGGCAGTTCTACTGTATCAGTGGGGTCAGTAGAGAGGCATCACTGTTCTCCCCAAACAATGTAAGAGTCTGAGTCCAAAGGGGGACACAGCACCACCTTGTAAAATAAAATCCTGCAGACACTCTCTCACACAGGTCCCTGAACCTCCAGCCTGAACTGTCCCCTAACGTTCTAGTATCCTCCAGCATGCACTGTCCCCTCACGTTCTAGCATCCTCCAGACTGTCCCCTAACGTTCTAGTATCCTCCAGCCTGTCCCCTAACGTTCTAGTATCCTCCAGACTGTCCCCTAACGTTCTAGCATCCTCCAGCCTGTCCCCTAATGTTCTAGTATCCTCCAGCCTGTACTGTCCCCTAACGTTCTAGTATCCTCCAGCCTGTACTGTCCCCTAACGTTCTAGTATCCTCCAGACTGTCCCCTAACGTTCTAGCATCCTCCAGACTGTCCCCTAACGTTCTAGTATCCTCCAGCCTGTCCCCTAACGTTCTAGTATCCTCCAGCCTGTACTGTCCCCTAACGTTCTAGTATCCTCCAGCCTGTCCCCTAACGTTCTAGTATCCTCCAGCCTGTACTGTCCCCTAACGTTCTAGTATCCTCCAGCCTGTACTGTCCCCTAACGTTCTAGTATCCTCCAGCCTGAACTGTCCCCTAACATTCTAGTATCCTCCAGCCTGTCCCCTAACGTTCTAGTATCCTCCAGCCTGCACTGTCCCCTAACGTTCTAGTATCCTCCAGCCTGTCCCCTAACGTTCTAGTATCCTCCAGCCTGTACTGTCCCCTGACGTTCTAGTATCCTCCAGCCTGTCCCCTAACGTTCTGGTATCCTCCAGCCTGTCCCCTAACGTTCTAGTATCCTCCAGCCTGTCCCCTAACGTTCTAGTATCCTCCAGACTGTACTGTCCCCTAACGTTCTGGTATCCTCCAGACTGCACTGTCCCCTAACGTTCTAGTATCCTCCAGCCTGCACTGTCCCCTAACGTTCTAGTATCCTCCAGCCTGCACTGTCCCCTAACGTTCTAGTATCCTCCAGCCTGTACTGTCCCCTAACGTTCTAGTATCCTCCAGCCTGCACTGTCCCCTAACGTTCTAGTATCCTCCAGCCTGAACTGTCCCCTAACGTTCTAGTATCCTCCAGCCTGTCCCCTAACGTTCTAGTATCCTCCAGCCTGCACTGTCCCCTAACGTTCTAGTATCCTCCAGCCTGTCCCCTAACGTTCTAGTATCCTCCAGCCTGTACTGTCCCCTAACGTTCTAGTATCCTCCAGCCTGTACTGTCCCCTGACGTTCTAGTATCCTCCAGCCTGTCCCCTAACGTTCTGGTATCCTCCAGCCTGTCCCCTAACGTTCTAGTATCCTCCAGCCTGTCCCCTAACGTTCTAGTATCCTCCAGACTGTACTGTCCCCTAACGTTCTGGTATCCTCCAGACTGCACTGTCCCCTAACGTTCTAGTATCCTCCAGCCTGCACTGTCCCCTAACGTTCTAGTATCCTCCAGCCTGCACTGTCCCCTAACGTTCTAGTATCCTCCAGCCTGTACTGTCCCCTAACGTTCTAGTATCCTCCAGCCTGCACTGTCCCCTAACGTTCTAGTGTCCTCCAGCCTGTCCCCTAACGTTCTAGTGTCCTCCAGCCTGTCCCCTAACGTTCTAGTGTCCTCCAGCCTGCACTGTCCCCTAAAGTTCTAGTATCCTCCAGCCTGCACTGTCCCCTAAAGTTCTAGTATCCTCCAGCCTGCACTGTCCCCTAACGTTCTAGTATCCTCCAGCCTGTCCCCTAACGTTCTAGTATCCTCCAGCCTGTACTGTCCCCTAACGTTCTAGTATCCTCCAGCCTGCACTGTCCCCTAACGTTCTAGTATCCTCCAGCCTGTCCCCTAACGTTCTAGTATCCTCCAGCCTGTCCCCTAACGTTCTAGTATCCTCCAGACTGTACTGTCCCCTAACGTTCTAGTATCCTCCAGACTGTACTGTCCCCTAACGTTCTAGTATCCTCCAGCCTGTACTGTCCCCTAACGTTCTAGTATCCTCCAGACTGTACTGTCCCCTAACGTTCTAGTATCCTCCAGCCTGTACTGTCCCCTAACGTTCTAGTATCCTCCAGCCTGTACTGTCCCCTAACGTTCTAGTATCCTCCAGCCTGTACTGTCCCCTAACGTTCTAGTACCCTCCAGCCTGTACTGTCCCCTAACGTTCTAGTATCCTCCAGCCTGTCCCCTAACGTTCTAGTATCCTCCAGCCTGAACTGTCCCCTAACGTTCTAGTATCCTCCAGCCTGAACTGTCCCCTAACGTTCTAGTATCCTCCAGCCTGTCCCCTAACGTTCTAGTATCCTCCAGACGGACAGATACGAGGGAGAAGCTCTTGGTTTTAGGAACCTTGGTCCCCCCCTCCCCCAGTCAAAGCCAGGTCCAGGTAGTTCTACTGAGCACTACTTTACGACAGGTTGTCAGGTACTCACCCTCTCCCCGGGTCCAGAGAGATGGCTCGGGGCTGGTCCAGGTAGTTCTACTGAGCACTACTTTACTACAGGTTGTCAGGTACTCACCCTCTCCCCGGGTCCAGAGAGATGGCTCACTACCACTACTCCCAGGTACTCACCCTCTCCCGGGTCCAGAGAGATGGCTCGGGCTGGTCCAGGTCCTGCCAGAAGAGAACTCTCCGTAACGATCCATCCAGCTCGGCCACCTCTATCCGATTGGTCTCGGAGTCCGTCCAGTACAGCTTCCTGCCTAACCAGTCACAGGCCAGGCCGTCCGGGGACGCCAGCCCCGATACAACCACCGTCTGGGCGGCGGCCGCTGAGCCGGGCCCTGATTGGTTGAAGGTGGTGCGTTTGATTGCCTCCTCGCTGACGTCACTCCAGTAGACCAATCCCTGAGCGTATACGTAGTCCAGAGCGGCGGCGTCCTCCAGACCGCCCACCACCACCGTGGCGTTGGCCCTGCCGTGAGCCGCATCCACCAGCCGCAGGTCCCGTCGGTTGGCATAGAGCAGGAGGGTACACCTGGTGGGGGAGGGGGTAGGGTCAGACAGAAATACTATACAGTCATACAACACCCCTACAACACAACACCCCTACTACAGTACTACAACACCCCTACTACAGTACACCCCCAGAGAGAAGAGGACAGAGACTATATGACTACAACTAGAGGTCCCAGTTGGTATGGGTTACCCCCCCCCCCCTCCCAGAGAGAAGAGGAACCTGCCAGCCCAATCTGAATACTGGTGACTACCACCACATGCCAAAGTACCCCAACAACCACCACTTGCGAGCGAATCGCTGAAGGCTTCTTCCCAAGTGGCCCCCTATTCCCTATCATGATGCACTATCACTAGTGCCTGGGCTGTGTTCAAAAATAGTGCACTAGAGGGAATAGGTGTCCATTTGGGACAAACCCCAAGGTCAAACTGCAGCTCCGTGCCTCAGACTATGTGCTTCTGACTGACTGGGGGGTCAGAACACGGGGCAGCTCACTGAAGTCCTACAACACTGACACACTATGACAAGAGCAAATAGAGGGGAAATTGCATCTTCAGGACACTTAAAAACAAAATGATTTTTTGTTGTTGTTAACAGTAACTTTGCAGTAAGTTTTTTTTTAACACCAGTAGAAATGGTTGGCTATCTGAAGGGCCCAAGTCAGCTGGGGGCCAGACGGCCGGGGCCAGACGGCCAAGTCAGCCGGGGCCAGACGGCCGGGGCCAGACGGCCAAGTCAGCCGGGGCCAGACGGCTTCGGGCCGGGGGCCAGGCGGCCAAGTCGGCCGGGGCCAGACGGCGTCGGCCGAGGGCCAGGCGGCCAAGTCAGCCGGGGCCAGACCAGGTCGGCGGGGCCAGGCAGCCAAGTCGGCCGGGGGCCAGGCAGCCAAGTCAGCCGGGGGCCAGACGGCCAAGTCAGCCGGGGGCCAGACGGCCAAGTCAGCTGGGGGTCAGACGAGTCAGATTCAACAACCACTGTCTGTTTCAACATCAACCAACCAAGGAGAAACGTTCAACTTCATTTGGTTAAGAGCTGGATCTATTCCTCTCTGTAGGGACCCCCGGCCGCTACAGGGACCCCGGGCCGCTACAGGGACCCCCGGCCGCTACAGGGACCCCCGGCCGCTACAGGGACCCCCGGCCGCTACAGGGATATAACACTACAAACAGATTGAACAATTTTCTAGAGGCAGCTTGTACTTCAGACCGAAACGTCTCTGAACAAGGTCCAAACTTTAGTTATCCTCCATGTTGTCTTGAGGCCAGTGCTTTTCTGATCCAAACACGCCAGTCCTCTCCGATCCAAAAACACCCGTGATTTCTGAGAACAGTTGAATGGAAGTTGAACCACTTTTCCTTTCATCCACGTCATCCAATATGGCTGCCAGATGGTGAGCGAGAGGGTCTAGCCTACTGTAGCCAGTATTACTGCTCAATACTACTCTACTCAGACGTGACTACCACTATCAGCCTATGAGCCCAAGGTAGTGGACTATTATAGGGTCATTTGGGATGCATCCTATGGGCCCGGGTCCAAGGTAGTGGACTATTATAGGGAGTCATTTGGGATGCAGCCTATGGGCCCAAGGTAGTGGACTATTATAGGGAACAGGGAGTCATTTGGGAACCACTGAAATCAATACCACCCAGACTAGACTGAAAACATTCTCATCACATAGTATCTGAAGACTAGTTTCAGAGGACACGGTGAAAAACCCATTTCCCAATGATAGTCTAGCTATGCCAACTGAATAGGAAGTGCACTAACAGCAGTAGCAAACTGAATAGGAAGTGCACTTCACTGAACAGCAGTAGCAAACTGAATAGGAAGTGCACCAACGTCACTGAACGGCAGTAGCAAACTGAATAGGAAGTGCACTTCACTGAACAGCAGTAGCAAACTGAATAGGAAGTGCACTTCACTGAACGGCAGTAGCAACCTGAATAGGAAGTGCACTTCGTCACTGAACAGCAGTAGCAACCTGAATAGGAAGTGCACTAACTTCACTGAACGACAGTAGCAACTGAATAGGAAGTGCACTAACTTCACTGAACGACAGTAGCAAACTGAATAGGAAGTGCACTAACAGCAGTAGCAAACTGAATAGGAAGTGCACTAACGGCAGTAGCAAACTGAATAGGAAGTGCACTAACGGCAGTAGCAAACTGAATAGGAAGTGCACTTCACTGAACGGCAGTAGCAAACTGAATAGGAAGTGCACTAACGTCACTGAACGGCAGTAGCAACCTGAATAGGAAGTGCACTTCACTGAACGGCAGTAGCAAACTGAATAGGAAGTGCACTAACGCTACTGAACGCAGTAGAAACCTGAATAGGAAGTGCACTTCACTGAACGACAGTAGCAAACTGAATAGGAAGTGCACTAACTTCACTGAACAGCAGTAGCAACCTGAATAGGAAGTGCACTTCACTGAACGACAGTAGCAAACTGAATAGGAAGTGCACGTCACTGAACGGCAGTAGCAAACTGAATAGGAAGTGCACTTCACTGAACGACAGTAGCAAACTGAATAGGAAGTGCACTAACGTCACTGAACGGCAGTAGCAACCTGAATAGGAAGTGCACTTCACTGAACGACAGTAGCAAACTGAATAGGAAGTGCACTTCACTGAACGACAGTAGCAAACTGAATAGGAAGTGCACGTCACTGAACGGCAGTAGCAAACTGAATCGTCTTCACACCGGTGTGGTAGTTAGAACCTATCTGATTCTACCAAAGCCTTGAATAAACTAAAGTCTACATTTCCATCTTGTAGGTGATTTTAAACCCTTTAAATCAAAAACCAGGGAAAGCCTAGGCAAAGATATGATGGGTATGACTGCTTCCTCTCCATAGTTCAACACAGTGACCTCACCTGCCTTACCCTACTAGAAAGATACCTCCCATCCATAGTTCAACACAGTGACCTCACCTGCCTTACCCTACTAGAAAGATACCTCCCATCCATAGTTCAACACAGTGACCTCACCTGCCTTACCCTACTAGAAAGATACCTCCCATCCATAGTTCAACACAGTGACCTCACCTGCCTTACCCTACTAGAGAGATACTTCAACACAGTGACCTCACCTGCCTTACCCTACTAGAAAGATACTTCAACACAGTGACCTCACCTGCCTTACCCTACTAGAAAGATACTTCAACACAGTGACCTCACCTGCCTTACCCTACTAGAAAGATACTTCAACACAGTGACCTCACCTGCCTTACCCTACTAGAAAGATACTTCAACACAGTGACCTCACCTGCCTTACCCTACTAGAAAGAGACCTTAGGTTTATGTGAGAATGAAACCTAGTCCAGATTGAATGAGGTTTATGTGAGAATGAAACCTAGTCCAGATTGAATGAGGTGTATGTGAGAATGAAACCTAGTCCAGATTGAATGAGGTTTCTGAGAATGAAACCCAGTCCAGATTGAATGAGGTTTATGTGAGAAGGAAACCTAGTCCAGATTGAATGAGGTGTATGTGAGAAGGAAACCTAGTCCAGATTGAATGAGGTGTATGTGAGAATGAAACCTAGTCCAGATTGAATGAGGTTTATGTGAGAATGAAACCTAGTCCAGATTGAATGAGGTTTATGTGAGAATGAAACCTAGTCCAGATTGAATGAGGTTTATGTGAGAAGGAAACCTAGTCCAGATTGAATGAGGTGTACGTGAGAATGAAACCCAGTACAGATTGAATGAGGTGTATGTGAGAATGAAACCCAGTCCAGATTGAATGAGGTGTATGTGAGAATGAAACCCAGTCCAGATTGAATGAGGTGTATGTGAGAATGAAACCTAGTCCAGATTGAATGAGGTGTATGTGAGAATGAAACCTAGTCCAGATTGAATGAGGTTTATGTGAGAATGACACCCAGTCCAGATTGAATGAGGTGTATGTGAGAATGAAACCTAGTCCAGATTGAATGAGGTGTATGTGAGAATGAAACCTAGTCCAGATTGAATGAGGTGTATGTGAGAATGACACCTAGTCAGATTGAATGAGGTGTATGTGAGAATGAAACCTGTCCAGATTGAATGATTATGTGAAACCTAAGATTGAATGAGGTGTATGTGAGAATGAAACCATCCAGATTGAATGAGGTGTATGTGAGAATGACACCTAGTCCAGATTGAATGAGGTTTATGTGAGAATGAAACCCAGTCCAGATTGAATGAGGTGTATGTGAGAATGAAACCCAGTCCAGATTGAATGAGGTGTATGTGAGAATGAAACCTAGTCAGATTGAATGAGGTTTATGTGAGAATGAAACCTAGTCCAGATTGAATGAGGTGTATGTGAGAATGACACCTAGTCCAGATTTAATGAGGTGTATGTGAGAATGAAAACCAGTCCAGATTGAATGAGGTGTATGTGAGAATGAAACCTCCAGATTGAATGAGGTGTATGTGAGAATGAAACCTAGTCCAGATTGAATGAGGTTTATGTGAGAATGAAACCTCAGATGTTCTGTGAGAATGAAACCATCCAGATTGAATGAGGTATGTTGAAACTTCCAGATTGAATATGTATTCAGAATGAAACCTTGTCCAGATTGAATGAGGTTTATTAGAATGAAACCTCTTGAATGAATGTGAGAATGACACCTAGTCCAGATTGAATGAGGTGTATGTGAGAATGACACCTGTCCAGATTGAATGAGGTGTATGTGAGAATGAAACCCAGTCCAGATTGAATGAGGTTTATGTGAGAATGAAACCTAGTCCAGATTGAATGAGATGTGAGAATGACACCTAGTCCAGATTGAATGAGGTGTATTGAGAATGAAACCCAGTCCAGATTGAATGAGGTATGTGAGAATGAAACCTAGTCCAGATTGAATGAGGTGTATGGGAATGAAACCTAGTCCAGATTGAATGAGGTGTATGTGGAATGAAACCTAGTCTTGAATGAGGTTTATGTGAGAATGACACCCAGTCCAGATTGAATGAGGTGTATGTGAGAATGAAACCTAGTCCAGATTGAATGAGGTGTAAAATGAAACCTAGTCCAGATTGAATGCTTTGACACCTAGTCAGATTGAATGTGGAGAATGACACTCCAGATTGAATGAGGTTTATGTGAGAATGAAACCTAGTCCAGAAAAAAGAATGAAACCACCAGATTGAATGAGGTGTATGTGAGAATGAAACCCAGTCCAGATTGAATGTTATGTGAAACCACCTACAGATTAACTGTGGATTAAACAAGGAATCCATGATTATTTGAACAGATGTTTACACAGCCACCAAGAGTGGAAAACTAATATTTAAGAGCAAATAGGCCTTGACATATTGGTGTATAGCTGGTTAGAGAACTACAATCCACATGAGCCTAGTTTGACTTACAACACTCTATAGAATGTCAACTGTTCTGTAGTCCATCCAGTCTTATGTTACTTTTATATCATTCACTTGAATTAGTTGTTAGTTGCTCTTAACAAATGAACAAGGACAAAATGAGTCTTGTCTGGGAGGCAAAATGGAACATAACTCAACGTTATTGTTAGTTAGCTAGTTAGGGATCAGGATGGCTAAGATAGTTCAACTAAATCACAACAGTAACTGTAGAAAATACCTGGCTGGCTTTAAACAGGTGTGGACATACTACAAACAACTAGAAAAAAATAACCACTGCTTGACTTAACTAACATGTTACAAACCAACAAAACAGTGGAAAAAGCTAGTTACAGGAGATATAGGTAGCAAGGAGCTGTGGGGAAAACACTGTTGTAGTTAGCTAGTTACAGGAGATATAGGTAGCAAGGAGCTGTGGGAAAACACTGTTGTAGTTAGCTAGTTACAGGAGATTTAGGTAGCTGTGGGGAAAACACTGTGTTGTAGTTAGCTAGTTACAGGAGATACAGGTAGCTGTGGGGAAAACACTGTTGTAGTTAGCTAGTTACAGGAGATATAGGTAGCAAGGAGCTGTGGGGAAAACAGTGTTGTAGTTAGCTAGTTACAGGAGATATAGGTAGCTGTGGGGAAAACACTGTTGTAGTTAGCTAGTTACAGGAGATACAGGTAGCTGTGGGGAAAACACTGTTGTAGTTAGCTAGTTACAGGAGATATAGGTAGCAAGGAGCTGTGGGGAAAACACTGTTGTAGTTAGCTAGTTACAGGAGATACAGGTAGCTCTGGGGAAAACACTGTTGTGGTTAGCTAGTTACAGGAGATACAGGTAGTTCTGGGGAAAACACTGTGTTGTAGTTAGCTAGTTACAGGAGATACAGGTAGCAAGGAGCTGTGGGGAAAACACTGTTGTAGTTAGCCATCCTGCTAACGTTAGCTAGTTACTCCTTGATGATAAGTAAATCACATCCCCTTCACTGGGCCCCACTAATGAGCAAACGAGGCCATTGTAAAGAAAGAGCCCCCAAATCTGGACACTAGGATCCCCACCTCTGGAAACCACACACCCCCAACACCACACAAACTTTCCACGGAAGGAAAAATAAATAAAACAAGCAAAAAGATCAAAACTCACCTCTTATTAGCAAAGAAAAACTACACAACAACACAGCCCGTAGCACGGCGCCCATCTTTCTGCCTTGTTCTCACCCCGGCCGCTCCTGTTCAGCGCCTGGTCCGCATCGCTGTGTTTCTATTCCTCAGACGGAACTGTTATATTGGAACAATATTCGGGGTTTTTGTTTCTGGCTACAATGTAACTGTGATTATTCTCAGTTCCATTCTACTACGTCGGGGGGGTTTGTTTCTGGCTACAATGTAACTGTGATTCTTCTCAGTTCCATTCTACTACGTCGGAGGTTCCAGGCTCGGTGGCGCTGCGATTCATTCTCCTGCCTGAGTGCAACGTCTCCTTCCGCCCCGGGAGCAGAACATGCCAACCCTCCCCTCCCTGTACCTTCTCTCCTTCCCTCCGTCTCGTTCTCTGCTGCCTATTGTTGGACTTGATTACATGCAGCCTCTCTCGTCCGGCGGATTTCAACACATTTAAAATCGGTGGCTGATAAAATCACGCAACCGATTGGTCAAGACACTTGTTCCCGGTCGAAGACATTAAACCTGGTCTAATACAACAATTGTTTGAGTGTGAAAGATGCACATTCCGAAGGGACTATTTTCTGCCGGAGCACTGGGTGCTTCGGTTTAGAATAACATACCCCTATGACCCTGCCTCGGCTGCTGGCCGGATCTCCTTTCACTCCTCGGAACAGAGGAAGGAGAAGAGAGGGGGAATAGTATTATCATGTATTATATACTGAACCAAAATAGAAAACACAACATGGTAAATGTTGGTCCCATGTTTCAGAAGCTGAAATAAAAGATCCCTAGAAATGTTTCCATAGAGAATTCAAATGCTTTTTTCTCTCTATTTTTGGGCACAAATTATACATCGCTGTTAGTGAGCATTTCTCCTTTGCCAAGATAATCCATCCACCTGACAGGTGTGGCCTATCAAGAAGCTGATTAAACAGCGTGATCATTACACAGGTGCACCTTGTGCGGGGGACAACAAAAAGCCACTCAAATGTAAAGTTTTGTCAAACAACACAATGGCCACAGATGTCTCAAGTTTTGAGGGGAGTGTGCAATTGGCATGCTGACTGCAGGAATGTCCACCAGAGATGTTGCAAGAGAATCGAATGTTCATTTCTCTGCCATAAGCTGCCTCCATTGTCATTTTAGAGAATTTTCCAGCCCAGGACCTCCACATCCGGCTTGTTCACCTGCGAGATCACCTGAGACCAGCCACCCGGACAGCTGATGAACCTGTGGGTTTCGCACAAACTAAGAATTTCTGCACAAACTGTCAGAAACCGTCTCAGGGAAGCTCATCTGCGTGCTTGTCATCCTCACCAGGGTCTTGACTGAAGAAGCTCTTCACAGATGAATCCCGGTTTCGTACCGGGCAGATGGCGGACTTATGTCATTGTGTGGGCGAGCTGTTTGCTGATGTCACGAGATCCTGAGGCCCTTTGTCGTGCCGTTCATCCCTTGTCATCACCTCAGTGTTTCAGCATGATAATGAACGGCCCCAAGTCACAAGGATCTGTACACAATTCCTGGAAGCTGAAAATCTCCCAGTTCTGCCTACAAACTCACCAGACATGTCACCCCATTGAGCATATTTGGGATGCTCCGGATAAATGTGTACGACAGCGTGTTCCTGTATCCGGCCAATATCCAGCAACTTCGCATCGTTTCTAGAACTGTCAAGAAGTTCCGAAGTCGGCTCCTCTCCTCGTTCGGCGATCGACGTCACCGGCTCTCTAGCCATCGCCGCTCCATTTCTCATATTTCCATTTGTTTTGTCTTTGTTCCCTACAAACCATGATTTTCATTCCCTAACCACACTGCATGTATTTAGTCCTCTGTTCCCCTCCACGTCTTTGTGTGAAATTGTATGTATGTTACGTGCCAGACTTGTCTATTGTTCCGTGTTTGGGCACATTTATGTACTTTTGTTCTTTCGTTGGACCGGAATAAAAAAAAAAGTGCTCCTGTTCACTACACTCTGCTCTCCTGCCCTGGACTTCTCCTCCAGTACAAAACATGAATAACAAGAACGAACAACAACTGTTATATTTTGACTGCAAAGCTTCGCGTGCTTCTTTATTTCCAAACCACTTCACCGTGAGATAAAAGTAGATTAAAATACCACCACAAACATTTTTCAAAAATCACATTTTTTTTTATTTTCTTACAAGAATTCAGTTAATAAAACATCTAATCCCCAAAGTGATTGGAAAGCAACACTTCACAAAACAAGACCAAACTACACACCTTACAAATTATCTAAGCAATACCAGTAATAAACAAGGTTATCATTTTGTGCAAAATTATATTAAATTTGGCTCCATGCTCCCGAGTGGTGTGACGTGGTTTAAAGTGACTGCGCTGCATGCCAATAAGAAGTCAGTAGTGGTTTCTAAGATAGCTGCGCCGCCTTGTGGTACATCATGGTATTACATTAATGCTCCGCCACCCTGTGGTACATCGTAGTATTACATCTAACCTACCAGTGGGCATTTCTCCATTCCACTCAGTCAGTCAGTAATCTCACACATTCCTTCTGCATAAGTGGATACTCACACAGTACACAGTACAAATCGACGTATGAAAATAGTGTGCGACCAGTGTCATCTACCTATGAAAACAATCCTACCATTTAAAAAGAAGTGTGTTATATCAAAAACATAGGATACCATAGTGCATCAGATTGTACAAGATTTGCATCCATCATTCTGTTCGTCCAGAACTCTGCCAGAAGCAAAGGAATCAACCCACAGTATACAGCACAGTGAAAAACACATGTTTAAAGTCAGTCAGACATTTAGATTGGAGTTGGTGATTAGAAACAAGCAGTCCACAGACATCATCATATGGCTATAGATGGTTAAACATGCAGAAGAGAAAGGCAAGTCTTATTGTACCTAACACACTGTGCAGTTGTTCCTCTTTAAAAGGTCTCAGTCAGTTGTGCCTCTTTAAAAGGTCTCAGTCAGTTGTTCCTCTTTAAAAGGTCTCAGTCAGTTGTTCCTCTTTAAAAGGTCTCAGTCAGTTGCTCCTCTTTAAAAGGTCTCAGTCAGTTGTTCCTCTTTAAAAGGTCTCAGTCAGTCGTTCCTCTTTAAAAGGTCTCAGTCAGTCGTTCCTCTTTAAAAGGTCTCAGTCAGTCGCTCCTCTTTAAAAGGTCTCAGTCAGTCGTTCCTCTTTAAAAGGTCTCAGTCAGTTGTTCCTCTTTAAAAGGTCTCAGTCAGTTGTTCCTCTTTAAAAGGTCTCAGTCAGTTGTTCCTCTTTAAAAGGTCTCAGTCAGTTGCTCCTCTTTAAAAGGTCTCAGTCAGTTGTTCCTCTTTAAAGGTCTCAGTCAGTTGTTCCTCTTTAAAAGGTCTCAGTCAGTTGTTCCTCTTTAAACGTCTCAGTCAGTTGTTCCTCTTTAAAAGGTCCCTGTCAGTTGCTCCTCTTTAAAAGGTCTCAGTCAGTTGTTCCTCTTTAAAAGGTCTCAGTCAGTTGTTCCTCTTTAAAAGGTCTCAGTCAGTTGTTCCTCTTTAAAGGTCTCAGTCAGTTGTTCCTCTTTAAAAGGTCCCTGTCAGTTGCTCCTCTTTAAAAGGTCTCAGTCAGTTGTTCCTCTTTAAAAGGTCTCAGTCAGTTGTTCCTCTTTAAAAGGTCTCAGTCAGTTGTTCCTCTTTAAAAGGTCTCAGTCAGTTGTTCCTCTTTAAAAGGTCTCAGTCAGTTGTTCCTCTTTAAAAGGTCTCAGTCAGTTGTTCCTCTTTAAAGGTCTCAGTCAGTTGTTCCTCTTTAAAAGGTCTCAGTCAGTTGTTCCTCTTTAAAGGTCTCAGTCAGTTGTTCCTCTTTAAAAGGTCTCAGTCAGTTGTTCCTCTTTAAAAGGTCTCAGTCAGTTGTTCCTCTTTAAAGGTCTCAGTCAGTTGTTCCTCTTTAAAGGTCTCAGTCAGTTGTTCCTCTTTAAAGGTCTCAGTCAGTTGTTCCTCTTTAAAGGTCTCAGTCAGTTGTTCCTCTTTAAAAGGTCTCAGTCAGTTGTTCCTCTTTAAAAGGTCCAGTCAGTTGCTCCTCTTTAAAGGTCTCAGTCAGTTGTTCCTCTTTAAAAGGTCTCAGTCAGTCCCTCTTTAAAAGGTCTCAGTCCTCTTTAAAAGGTCTCAGTCAGTTGTTCCTCTTTAAAGGTCCTGTCAGTTGTCCTCTTTAAAAGGTCTCAGTCAGTTGTTCCTCTTTAAAAGGTCTCAGTCAGTTGTTCCTCTTTAAAAGGTCTCAGTCAGTTGTTCCTCTTTAAAAGGTCTCAGTCAGTTGTTCCTCTTTAAATGTCTCAGTCAGTTGTTCCTCTTTAAAAGGTCCCTGTCAGTTGCTCCTCTTTAAAAGGTCTCAGTCAGTTGTTCCTCTTTAAAAGGTCTCAGTCAGTTGTTCCTCTTTAAAAGGTCTCAGTCAGTTGTTCCTCTTTTAAAGGTCCCTGTCAGTTGCTCCTCTTTAAAAGGTCTCAGTCAGTACACTTATCAGTGGTGGCTGGTGCCACCTTGAATCTGAGGAGGGACTCATAGTAATGGCTGGAATGAATAGACAGGCATCAAACACATCTAGACTTGGTTTCTTCCCAGTGTTTGACTCCGTTCCATCTATTCCATTCCAGCCATTATTATGAGCCGTCCTCTCTTGACCAGCCTCCAATGACTCTCTTGTACATAGGGGAGGCTGTCACTTTGTGTTTGCTGTTTGCTTAAAGGGATAGTTCATCCAAATTACACTATAACCTTTAAATTCAGAGGGTTCCTGAGTTGTTGGAATAGAGATATTGCTGCTTAAGGTTCTTTATTCCTTAGCCCTCTGATATCTCTCTACTGTTTTAGAGCCCTCTGATAGCTCTCTACTGTTCTAGAGCCCTCTGATATCTCTCTACTGTTTTAGAGCCCTCTGATAGCTCTCTACTGTTCTAGAGCCCTCTGTCTATAGAGCCCTCTGATATCTCTCTACTGTTCTAGAGCCCTCTGATATCTCTACTGTTCTAGAGCCCTGATATCTATATCTGTTCTAGAGCCCTCTGATATCTGTCTACTGTTCTAGAGCCCTCTGATATCTCTCTACTGTTCTAGAGCCCTCTGATATCTCTACTGTTCTAGAGCCCTCTGATATCTCGCTACTGTTTTAGAGCCCTCTGATATCTCTACCCTCTGATATCTAGAGCTGTTCTAGAGAGCCCTCTGATATCTCTCTACTGTTCTAGAGCCCTCTGATATCTCCCTACTGATATCTCTCTACTGTTCTAGAGCCCTCTGATATCTATACTGTTCTTTGATATCCTGTTCTAGAGCCCTCTGATATCTGACTGTTTTAGAGCCCTCTGATCTACTGTTCTAGAGCCCTCTGATATCTCTCTACTGTTCTAGAGCCCTCTGATATCTCTTTTCTACTGTTTCTCTAGTTCTAGCCCTCTGATATCTCTTTCCTGTTCTAGAGCCCTCTGATATCTCTCTACTGTTCTAGAGCCCTCTGATATCTCACTACTGTTCTAGAGCCCTCTGATATCTCTCTACTGTTCTAGAGCCCTCTGATATCTCGTTCTAGAGCCCTCTGATATCTAGAGAGCCCTCTGATATCTCTCTACTGTTCTAGAGCCCTCTGATATCTGTGTTCTAGAGCCCTCTGATATCTCTCTACTGTTCTAGAGCCCTCTGATATCTCTCTACTGTTCTAGAGCCCTCTGATATCTCTCTACTGTTCTAGAGCCCTCTGATATCTCTCTGCTGTTCTAGAGCCCTCTGATATCTCTCTACTGTTCTAGAGCCCTCTGATATCTCTCTACTGTTCTAGAGCCCTCTGATATCCCTATACTGTTCTAGAGCCCTCTGATATCCCCTACTGTTCTAGAGCCCTCTGATATCTACTGTTGTAGAGCCCTGATATCTCTCTACTGTTCTAGAGCCCTCTGATATCTAGAGCCCTCTGATGTCTCTCTACTGTTCTAGAGCCCTCTGATATCTCTCTACTGTTCTAGAGCCCTCTGATATCTATACTTTTCTAGAGCCATCTGATTCTCTCTACTGTTCTAGAGCCCTCTGATGTTCTCCCTCTGACTGTTCTAGAGCCCTCTGATATCTCTCTACTGTTCTAGAGCCCTCTGATATCTATACTGTTCTAGAGCCATCTGTTCTAGAGCCCTGTATCTCTCTATTGTTATAGAGCCCTCTGATATCTACTGTTCTAGCCCTCTGATATCTATACTGAGAGCCCTATCTCTCTACTGTTCTAGAGCCCTCTGATATCTCTCTACTGTTCTAGAGCCCTCTGATATCTCTCTACTGTTCTAGAGCCCTCTGATATCTCTCTACTGTTCTAGAGCCCTCTGATATCTCTCTACTGTTCTAGAGCCCTCTGATATCTATACTGTTCTAGAGCCCTCTGATATCTCTCTACTGTTCTAGAGCCCTCTGATATCTATACTGTTCTAGAGCCCTCTGATATCTCTCTACTGTTCTAGAGCCCTCTGATGTCTCTCTACTGTTATAGAGCCCTCTGATATCTCTCTACTGTTCTAGAGCCCTCTGATATCTATACTGTTCTAGAGCCCTCTGATATCTCTCTACTGTTCTAGAGCCCTCTGATATCTATACTGTTCTAGAGCCCTCTGATATCTCTCTACTGTTGTAGAATACTAGAAGAGGGGTCTGTTCAATGACACTAATGTTATTGTGTTGTAATGAATGACAGTACATTGATATGCTCTTAAAATTAAACTGAACATGTTTCTTATCTAATAAATATGTGGTTAAAGAAACGATTGAATTAAAACAGAGCAAACTGAAGAGAAACATGTTATTTTTGCGGACCTTTCTTTCCTCGTGTGTCTTGTTTATTATTATCCCTCTTTGTGAACCAGGACGTGTGTGTGTGTGTGTGTGTGTGTGTGTGTGTGTGTGTGTTTGTGTGTGTGTTTGTGTGTGTGTGTGTGTGTGTTTGTGTGTGTGTGTGTGTGTGTGTGTGTGTGTGTGTGTGTGTGTGTGTGTGTGTGTGTTTGTGTGTGTGTTTGTGTGTGTGTGTGTGTGTAAAGGTTCAATCACACCTCGTAGTGTAGGTCGTTAAGCTCCAGCCTGGTGTAGTGTCGCCGGTCAAATGACTCCATGGCCTTACGTCCAACCACAGCCAAGGCCAGAGTCAGGATGGTCAGGCCTACCACCACCACAGCCACCAGGGAGCTCTTCAGAGCCCCCCGCCCTGCCACCTCCTTCCCCCCGCCCTGACCCTCTGTCCCTGGGGAGGCTGGGGTTGCCAGGACCCTCTTGGGCACCAGCACCAGCTTGTTTTCTGGTGTTGTCCTTGGGATCAGGGGCTCAATGGCTGCTGGGCTCTTAGTGGTGGCAGTAGCACCAGTAGAAGTGGTGGTGGAGGTAGCTGGCTCAGTGGCTGGCTGGAGTTTTTCAGTAGTTCTGATGGGGTCTGGGTCTCTGCGAGGTGTTGGTGCTGTAGGGTGGGGTCTGGGTCTCTGCGGGTGTTGGTGCTGGAGGGGTGGGGTCTGGATCTCTGCGGGGTGTAGTTGAGACACGTAAAGAAGTTGTTGTAGTAGTAGTGGCAGGATGTGGTTTGGGTTTTTAGACGATTTGTTAGGTTTTTTGGGAGGTTTATTGGGCTTTCTGTTCATAGTGGTTATTGTAGATATTGTTGTAGGAGTAGCGTGGGCCTCTGTTAGTGGCCAGGATGTTGCTTGTTGTGTTGTTGTCATAGTGGTTGGAGTCGGTGGTGTTATAACAGCCGTTGTTACTATCATTAAAGATGGCTGTGTTGTTGTGGTGGTAGGTGTAGGTGTAGTGGTTGTTGTAGTAGTAGTGGGTTGTGGTGTGGTTGTGGTGGTAGGTGTAGGTGTAGTGGTTGTTGTTGTAGTAGTAGTGGGTTGGGGTGTGGTTGTGGTGGTAGTTGTAGTGGTGGTAGTAGTGGTGGTTTGTGGTGTGGTGGCAAGTTTAGTGGTGGTAGTAGTGGGTTGTGGTGTGGTTGGGGTGGTAGGTGTAGTGGTGGTAGTAGTGGGTTGTGGTGTGGTTGTGGTGGTAGGTGTAGTGGTGGTAGTAGTGGGTTGTGGTGTGGTTGTGGTGGTAGTTGTAGGTTGTGGTGTGGTTGTAGTTGTGGTAGTAGTAGTAGTAGTGGGTTGTGGTGTGGTTGTGGTGGTAGGTGTAGTGGTGGTAGTAGTGGGTTGTGGTGTGGTTGTGGTGGTAGGTGTAGTGGTGGTAGTAGTAGGTTGTGGTGTGGTTGTAGTGGTGGTAGTAGTGGGTTGTGGTGTGGTTGTAGTGGTGGTAGTAGTGGGTTGTGGTGTGGTGGTAGGTGTAGTGGTGGTAGTAGTAGGTTGTGGTGTGGTTGTGGTGGTAGGTTTAGTGGTGGTCGTTGTAGTAGTAGTGGGTTGTGGTCTGATGGTAGGTGCTGGAGTTGTAGTAGTAGTAGTAGTAGCAGTAGTAGTAGTTGGTTGGATTGTGGAAGGTGGAGTAGGTATCCCCGTGGTGGGATGAATCAAACCTATGGAAAACATGACATCAGAACATAACTCACGCAGAGATGAAAGACTCTGTGAAACACAAAAACAAGACAAGAGCACACAAACAACTAGTACGTCTGACATGGGCCCCTATTCTCTACATAGAGCTGTGGACCAGGGCCCAGACATGGACATGGGCCCCTATTCTCTACAGAGAGCTGTGGACCAGGGCCCAGACATGGACATGGGCCCCTATTCTCTACAGAGAGCTGTGGACCAGGGCCCAGACATGGGGCCCCTATTCTCTACATAGAGCTGTGGACCAGGGCCCAGACATGGGCCTCTATTCTCTACCTGTGGAGGGCCCAGACATGGACATGGGCCCCTATTCTCTACATAGAGCTGTGGACCAGGGCCCAGACATGAACATGGGCCCCTATTCTCTACATAGAGCTGTGGACCAGGGCCCAGACATGGGCCCCTATTCTCTACATTGAGCTGTGGACCAGGGCCCAGACATGAACATGGGCCCCTATTCTCTACATAGAGCTCTGGACCAGGGCCCAGACATGGGCCCCTATTCTCTACATAGAGCTGTGGACCAGGGCCCAGACATGGACATGGGCCCCTATTCTCTACATAGAGCTCTGGACCAGGGCCCAGACATGAACATGGGCCCCTATTCTCTACATAGAGCTGTGGACCAGGGCCCAGACATGGACCCCTATTCTCTACATAGAGCTGTGGACCAGGGCCCTGACATGGACCCCTATTCTCTACATAGAGCTGTGGACCAGGGCCCAGACATGGACATGGGCCCCTATTCTCTACATAGAGCTGTGGACCAGGGCCCAGACATGAACATGGGCCCCCTATTCTCTACATAGAGCTGTGGACCAGGGCCCAGACATGAACATGGGCCCCTATTCTCTACATAGAGCTGTGGACCAGGGCCCAGACATGGGCCCCTATTCTCTACATTGAGCTGTGGACCAGGGCCCAGACATGAACATGGGCCCCTATTCTCTACATAGAGGGCCCAGACATCTGAGCTGTGGACCAGGGCCCAGACATGGGGCCCCTATTCTCTACATAGAGCTGTGGACCAGGGCCCAGAACATGGGCCCCTACATAGGGCCCCTATTCTCTACATAGAGCTCTGGACCAGGGCCCAGACATGAACATGGGCCCCTATTCTCTACATAGAGCTGTGGACCAGGGCCCAGACATGGGCCCCTATTCTCTACATAGAGCTGTGGACCAGGGCCCAGACATGGACATGGGCCCCTATTCTCTACATAGAGCTGTGGACCAGGGCCCAGACATGAACATGGGCCCCTATTCTCTACATAGAGCTGTGGACCAGGGCCCAGACATGAACATGGGCCCCTATTCTCTACATAGAGCTGTGGACCAGGGCCCAGACATGAACATGGGCCCCTATTCTCTACATAGAGCTGTGGACCAGGGCCCAGACATGGACATGGGCCCCTATTCTCTACATAGAGCTGTGGACCAGGGCCCAGACATGAATATGGGCCCCTATTCTCTACATAGAGCTGTGGACCAGGGCCCAGACGTTTAGTTGAAGGAAGATGCATTCACCTTTGAAGATGTCGTATGTGTTGATGCCCTGTTCAGCAGTCAGGAGGGGACAGTCCTGCTCACTCTGGCAGTGGAACAGATGACAGTTGTGGTTGTTGGGAGGCTCAGAGGGCTTGTGAGGGTTGAACACAGCCAGGGTACACTTTATACCTGAGGGGAGAGAGCAATCAGACACGGAGACTAATACCAAGTATCACGACTAACAATCCTTCTTATGGATAGGGGGCAGTATTCGGAAGTTTGGATGAAGGAGGTGCCCAATGTAAACTGCCTGTTACTCAGGCCCAGAAGCTAAGATATGCATATACTTTGTAGTATTTGATAGGAAACACTCTAACGTTTCAAAAACTGTTAAAATAATGTCTGTGAGTATAACAGAACAGATATAGCTGGCGTAAACCCGAGGAGAATCCATCCGGGAATTGTTTTGGGGGGCTCACCTCACCTCTCATTATAATGGCTGTCTATGGGAATATAAAATGAAGTCCTCCCAGGTTGCAGTTCCTAGGGCTTCCACTAGATGTCAACAGTCTTTAGAACGAGTTTTAGGCTGTTTTTTAAATTTAAATGAGCTAGAATTTGTAGTTTTTCTAAGTGGCTCCCATTTTGGCTGTAGTGTTATGACGCGCGTGGATTAGAGCGCACACTTGGTTATTTATCTCCGGTAATGAACATACTATTCTCCGTCTTAAATTTGATCCTTTATTTACATATTAGGCTAGCTGAGGATTGATTATAAAAGTTGTTTGACTTGTTTGGACGAAGCTTATTGGTAACATTCGGGATTCATTTTGTAAAGCATTTTGAACGAGGGGAAACCGGTGGATTATTGACTGAAGCGCGCCAGCTAAACTGACTTTTTTGGGATATAAAGGACTTTATCGAACAAAACGACCATTTGTTGTGTAGCTGGGACCCTTTGGGATTGCAAACAGAGGAAGATCTTCAAAGGTAAGTGATTTATTTTATGGCTAATTCTGACTTTCGTGATGCCTCTGCATGGTTGGATTTTAAAAAAAATGCTTTTGTATGCGGGCCGCTGTCCTCAGATAATCGCATGGTATGCTTTCGCCGTAAAGCCTTTTTGAAATCTGACAAAGCGGCTGGATTAACAAGAAGTTAAGCTTGTAACCGATGTATAATGCTTGTATTTTCATGAATGTTTAATACTACAAATGTTGTATTTTGAATATCGTTGCTCTGCAATTTCACCGGATGTTGTCGAGGCCGGGCGCTAGCGGTACACCTTTCCCAAAGAGGCTACCAATACCAAGTATCACGACTAACAATCCTTCTGTTTGAAAGCTCCACGGTGTTGTCTCTCCTCTACCAATACCAAGTATCACGACTAACAATCCTTCTGTTCCACCGTGGTGTCTCTCCTCTACCAATACCAAGTATCACGACTAACAATCCTTCTGTTCCACCGTGGTGTCTCTCCTCTACCAATACCAAGTATCACGACTAACAATCCTTCTGTTTGAAAGCTCCACGGTGGTGTCTCTCCTCTACCAATACCAAGTATCACGACTAACAATCCTTCTGTTCCACGGTGTTGTCTCTCCTCTACCAATAACAAGTATCACGACTAACAATCCTTCTGTTCCACCGTGGTGTCTCTCCTCTACCAATACCAAGTATCACGACTAACAATCCTTCTGTTCGACGGTGTTGTCTCTCCTCCACCAATACCAAGTATCACGACTAACAATCCTTCTGTTCCACGGTGTTGTCTCTCCTCTACCAATACCAAGTATCACGACTAACAATCCTTCTGTTCCACGGTGTTGTCTCTCCTCTACCAATACCAAGTATCACGACTAACAATCCTTCTGTTCCACGGTGTTGTCTCTCCTCTACCAATACCAAGTATCACGACTAACAATCCTTCTGTTTGAAAGCTCCACCGTGGTGTCTCTCCTCTACCAATACCAAGTATCACGACTAACAATCCTTCTGTTCCACCGTGGTGTCTCTCCTCTACCAATACCAAGTATCACGACTAACAATCCTTCTGTTCCACCGTGGTGTCTCTCCTCTGTTATTGTGTGTTACTGTGTGTTATTGCGTGTTATTGTGTGTTACTGTGTGTTATTGCATGTTATTGTGTGTTACTGTGTGTTATTGCATGTTATTGTGTGTTATTGTGTGTTATTGTGTGTTACTGTGTGTTATTGCATGTTATTGTGTGTTATTGCATGTTATTGTGTGTTATTGTGTGTTACTGTGTGTTATTGCATGTTATTGTGTGTTATTGCATGTTATTGTGTGTTACTGTGTGTTATTGTGTGTTACTGTGTGTTATTGTGTTACTGTTATTGTGTGTTATTGCATGTTATTGTGTGTTACTGTGTGTTATTGTGTGTTACTGTGTGTTATTGTGTGTTATTGTGTGTTACTGTGTGTTATTGTGTGTTATTGTGTGTTACTGTGTGTTATTGCGTGTTATTGTGTGTTACTGTGTGTTATTGTGTTATTGTGTGTTACTGTGTGTTATTGCGTGTTATTGTGTGTTACTGTGTGTTATTGCATGTTATTGTGTGTTACTGTGTGTTATTGTGTGTTATTGTGTGTTACTGTGTGTTATTGTGTGTTATTGTGTGTTACTGTGTGTTATTGTGTGTTACTGTGTGTTACTGTGTGTTATTGTGTGTTATTGTGTGTTACTGTGTGTTATTGCGTGTTATTGTGTGTTACTGTGT
Organism: Oncorhynchus nerka; assembly: GCF_034236695.1. Taxonomy (NCBI): domain Eukaryota; kingdom Metazoa; phylum Chordata; class Actinopteri; order Salmoniformes; family Salmonidae; genus Oncorhynchus; species Oncorhynchus nerka. The sequence goes on from NW_027040492.1 coordinate 510,602, forward strand.
GTTATTGTGTGTTATGTGTGTTACTGTGTGTTATTGTGTGTTATTGTGTGTTACTGTGTGTTATTGTGTGTTATTGTGTGTTACTGTGTGTTATTGTGTGTTACTGTGTGTTACTGTGTGTTATTGTGTGTTATTGTGTGTTACTGTGTGTTATTGTGTGTTACTGTGTGTTACTGTGTGTTACTGTGTGTTACTGTGTGTTACTGTGTGTTATTGTGTGTTACTGTGTGTTACTGTGTGTTACTGTGTGTTACTGTGTGTTACTGTGTGTTATTGTGTGTTACTGTGTGTTACTTGTGTGTTACTGTGTGTTACTGTGTGTTATTGTGTGTTACTGTGTGTTACTGTGTGTTATTGTGTGTTACTGTGTGTTACTGTGTGTTACTGTGTGTTACTGTGTGTTATTGTGTGTTACTGTGTGTTATGTGTGTTACTGTGTGTTATTGTGTGTTACTGTGTGTTACTGTGTGTTACTGTGTGTTATTGTGTGTTACTGTGTGTTATTGTGTGTTACTGTGTGTTATTGTGTGTTATTGTGTGTTATGTGTGTTATTGTGTGTTACTGTGTGTTATGTGTGTTATTGTGTGTTACTGTGTGTTATTGTGTGTTACTGTGTGTTATTGTGTGTTACTGTGTGTTATTGTGTGTTACTTGTGTGTTACTGTGTGTTATTGTGTGTTACTGTGTGTTATGTTATTGTGTGTTACTGTGTGTTATTGTGTGTTACTGTATGTTATTGTGTGTTATTGTGTGTTACTGTATGTTATTGTGTGTTACTGTGTGTTATTGTGTGTTATTGCGTGTTATTGTGTGTGTGTGTGTTATTGTGTGTTACTGTGTGTTATTGTGTGTTACTGTGTGTTATTGTGTGTTACTGTATGTTATTGTGTGTTACTGTGTGTTACTGTGTGTTACTGTGTGTTATTGTGTGTTACTGTGTGTTATTGTGTGTTATTGTGTGTTACTGTATGTTACTGTGTGTTATTGTGTGTTATTGTGTGTTACTGTGTGTTATTGCGTGTTATTGTGTGTTACTGTGTGTTATTGTGTGTTATTGTGTGTGTGCGTGTTATTGTGTGTTATTGTGTGTTATTGTGTGTTATTGTGTGTGTGTGTGTTATTGTGTGTGTGTGTGTTATTGTGTGTTATTGTGTGTTATTGTGTGTTACTGTGTGTTATTGTGTGTTATTGTGTGTTATTGTGTGTTATTGTGTGTTATTGTGTGTGTGTGTGTTATTGTGTGTGTGTGTGTTATTGTGTGTTATTGTGTGTTATTGTGTGTTACTGTGTGTTATTGTGTGTTATTGTGTGTTATTGTGTGTTACTGTGTGTTATTGTGTGTTATTGTGTGTTACTGTGTGTTATTGTGTGTTATTGTGTGTGTGTGTGTTATTGTGTGTTATTGTGTGTTATTGTGTGTTACTGTGTGTTATTGTGTGTTACTGTGTGTTACTGTGTGTGTGTGTTATTGTGTGTTACTGTGTGTTATTGTGTGTTATTGCGTGTTATTGCGTGTTACTGTGTTTTACTCTGTGTGTGTGTGTGTGTTATTGCGTGTTATTGTGTGTTATTGTGTGTTACTGTGTGTTACTGTGTGTTACTGTGTGTTATTGTGTGTTACTGTGTGTTACTGTGTGTTATTGTGTGTTACTGTGTGTTATTGTGTGTTATTGTGTGTTACTGTGTGTTATTGTGTGTTACTGTGTGTTACTGTGTGTTATTGTGTGTTACTGTGTGTTATTGTGTGTTACTGTGTGTTATTGTGTGTTACTGTGTGTTATTGTGTGTTACTGTGTGTTATTGTGTGTTATTGTGTGTTACTGTGTGTTACTGTGTGTGTGTGTTATTGTGTGTTACTGTGTGTTATTGTGTGTTATTGTGTGTTACTGTGTGTTACTGTGTGTGTGTGTTATTGTGTGTTACTGTGTGTTACTGTGTGTGTGTGTTATTGTGTGTTACTGTGTGTTACTGTGTGTGTGTGTTATTGTGTGTTACTGTGTGTTATTGTGTGTTATTGTGTGTTATTGTGTGTTATTGTGTGTTATTGTGTGTTACTGTGTGTTATTGTGTGTTATTGTGTGTTATTGTGTGTTATTGTGTGTTACTGTGTGTTATTGTGTGTGTTATTGTGTGTTACTGTGTGTTACTGTGTGTTATTGTGTGTTATTGTGTGTTATTGTATGTTATTGTGTGTTACTGTGTGTTACTGTGTGTTATTGTGTGTTATTGTGTGTTATTGTGTGTTACTGTGTGTTATTGTGTGTTACTGTGTGTTATTGTGTGTTATTGTGTGTGTTACTGTGTGTTATTGTGTGTGTGTGTTATTGTGTGTGTGTGTTACTGTGTGTTATTGTGTGTGTTATTGTGTGTGTTATTGTGTGTTATTGTGTGTTATTGTGTGTGTGTGTGTGTGTGTTATTGTGTGTTACTGTGTGTTATTGTGTGTGTGTGTTATTGTGTGTTACTGTGTGTTATTGTGTGTTATTGCGTGTGTTATTGTGTGTGTTATTGTGTGTGTTACTGTGTGTTATTGTGTGTGTGTGTGTGTGTGTGTATGTGTGTGTTATTGTGTGTGTTATTGTGTGTGTTACTGTGTGTTATTGTGTGTGTGTGTGTGTGTATGTGTGTTTATTGTGTGTGTTATTGTGTGTGTGTGTTATTGTGTGTGTGTGTTATGGTGTGTTATGGTGTGTTATGGTGTGTTATGGTGTGTTATGGTGTGTTATGGTGTGTTGTTTCTCCCTACCTGTGTGTTATGGTGTGTTATGGTGTGTTATGGTGTGTTATGGTGTGTTATGGTGTGTTATGGTGTGTTATGGTGTGTTGTTTCTCCCCTACCTGTGTGTTATGGTGTGTTATGGTGTGTTATGGTGTGTTATGGTGTGTTATGGTGTGTTGTTTCTCCCCTACCTGTGTGTTATGGTGTGTTATGGTGTGTTATGGTGTGTTATGGTGTGTTATGGTGTGTTGTTTCTCCCCTACCTGTGTGTTATGGTGTGTTATGGTGTGTTATGGTGTGTTATGGTGTGTTATGGTGTGTTATGGTGTGTTATGGTGTGTTGTTTCTCCCCTACCTGTGTGTTATGGTGTGTTATGGTGTGTTATGGTGTGTTATGGTGTGTTATGGTGTGTTATGGTGTGTTGTTTCTCCCCTACCTGTGTGTTATGGTGTGTTATGGTGTGTTATGGTGTGTTATGGTGTGTTATGGTGTGTTGTTTCTCCCCTACCTGTGTGTTATGGTGTGTTATGGTGTGTTATGGTGTGTTATGGTGTGTTATGGTGTGTTATGGTGTGTTATGGTGTGTTATGGTGTGTTGTTTCTCCCCTACCGGTGTGTTATGGTGTGTTATGGTGTGTTATGGTGTGTTATGGTGTGTTATGGTGTGTTATGGTGTGTTGTTTCTCCCCTACCTGTGTGTTATATAGTGTGTTATGTTACCTGGCTTGACGTCCTCTGAGCAGCAGGCCAGAACACAGTCTCTCTCTGATTGGGTGACTCTGGAGTCCATGACGGTGGTCGGTCGGACCAGCGCCTGGCGGACATTCACTATGGCGTTCTGATGCTGTCGGGAGAAACACGTCTCCGCGTCCGATCCCGAGACGGGGCCGGCGGCCGCCAGCGTCAACATGGCGGCCAGGAGGAGCGGCGATGACACCCTAGAGGGGAGGAGACGGGTCACGGAGGGGAACATGATGATGTCACAGGTCCACGGGGCTCTGGTTGGTTGAACACACGCCACGCCCTCAGGGTCCACGGGGCTCTGGTTGGTTGAACACACGCCACGCCCTCAGGGTCCACGGGGCTCTGGTTGGTTGAACACACGCCACGCCCTCAGGGTCCACGGGGCTCTGGTTGGTTGAACACACGCCACGCCCTCAGGGTCCACGGGGCTCTGGTTGGTTGAACACACGCCACGCCCTCAGGGTCCACGGGGCTCTGGTTGGTTGAACACACGCCCGCCCTCAGGGTCCACGGGGCTCTGGTTGGTTGAACACACGCCACGCCCTCAGGGTCCACGGGGCTCTGGTTGGTGAACACACGCCACGCCCTCAGGGTCCACGGGGCTCTGGTTGGTTGAACACAAGCCACGCCCTCAGGGTCCACGGGGCTCTGGTTGGTTGAACACACGCCACGCCCTCAGGGTCCACGGGGCTCTGGTTGGTTGAACACACGCCACGCCCTCAGGGTCCACGGGGCTCTGGTTGGTTGAACACACGCCACGCCCTCAGGGTCCACGGGGCTCTGGTTGGTTGAACACAAGCCACGCCCTCAGGGTCCACGGGGCTCTGGTTGGTTGAACACACGCCACGCCCTCAGGGTCCACGGCAGGGGTGGGCAGATTCAGACACTCCTGTAGAGGGTAAAGGGCAGGGGTCAGGGGCCAGACACTCCTGTATAGGGTAGTAGGTATGGGACAAGGGTCAGACACTCCTGAAGTAGTTAGGGGACAGGGGTCAGACACTCCAGTAGTAGGTAGGGGACAGGGGTCAGACACTCCTGTAGTAGGTAGGGGACAGGGGTCAGACACTCCTGTAGTAGGTAGGGGACAGGGGCCAGACACTCCTGTATAGGGTAGTAGGTAGGGGACAAGGGTCAGAAACTCCTGTAGTAGGCAGGGGACAGGGGTCAGACACTCCTGTAGAGGGCAGGGGACAGACACTCCTGTAGAGGGCAGGGGACAGACACTCCTGTAGAGGGCAGGGGACAGGGGTCAGAAACTCCTGTAGTAGGGAGGGGACAGGGGTCAGACTCTCCTGTAGAGGGCAGGGGTCAGACACTCCTGTAGAGGGTAGGGGACAGACACTCCTGTAGAGGGTAGAGGACAGGGGCCAGACACTCCTGTAGTAGGTAGGGGACAGGGGTCAGACACTCCTGTAGTAGGTAGGGGACAGGGGACAGGGGTCAGACACTCCTGTAGTAGGTAGGGGACAGGGGACAGACACTCCTGTAGAGGGCAGGGGACAGGGGTCAGACACTCCTGTAGAGGGAAGTAGGTAGGGGACAGACACTCCTGTAGTAGGTAGGGGACAGGGGTCAGACACTCCTGTAGAGGGTAGTAGGCAGGGGTCAGGGGCCAGACACTCCTGTAGAGGGTAGTAGGTAGGGGACAGGGGTCAGACCCTCCTGTAGAGGGAGTGTCTGCTCCTTGAAAGCGCCATCTCTAGCCTTTAGCCCAGTGCGGATGTTGCCTGTAATCCATGGCTTCTGGTTAGGATATGTACGTACGTACGGTCACTGTAGGGACGACGTCATTGATGCAGTTATTAGTGAAGCTGGTGACTGACGTGGTAAACTCCTAAGTGTTATCGGATGAGCCCCAGAACATATTCCATTCTAGTCTGTGCTAGAGAAACAGTCCTGTAGCTTAGCATCCGTTTCATCGGACCACTTGAGTTTCTGCTTGTAAGAAAACAGAGAGTTCTGGTCAGATTTGCCAAAGGGAAGGCAAAAGGAGAGCTTAGTATGTGTTCCTGTGTGTGGAGTAAAGGTGAAACAGAGAGTTCTGGTCAGATTTGCCAAAGGGAAGGCAAAAGGAGAGCTTAGTATGTGTTCCTGTGTGTGGAGTAAAGGTGATTTAGAGTTTTGTTGCCTCAAGTGGCACAGGGGACATACTCGTTAAAATCACTGGCCAAGAAAAAGGCTGCCTCTGAACAGTACATGGTCTTGTTTACTTATGGCCCTGTTCAGCTCTTTGAGTGCTGGTCTTAGTGCCAAGCATGGGTTTATGGTGGGGAATAGACAGCTATCAAACATATAGATGAACTCTCTTGGTAAATAGCGTGGACTACAGCTTATCATTCTATCTTAAAACTTCCTCAACATTAGAGATCGAGGGGTCAATGGAGGGTCTATTTGCTTGTCGACGTAGTCTCGTCAGGATGCCACGTCGCTTGGCCTCTCTTTCGCCACGCCACTTCCTCTTTCAGTCCCGGGGATCAGGGCCTGGTCTGGAGTAAGCAGGAGATCCAGGGTCTGGTCTGGAGTAAGCAGGAGATCCAGGGCATGGTCTGGAGTAAGCAGGAGATCCAGGGCCTGGTCTGGAGTAAGCAGGAGATCTAGGGTCTGGTCTGGAGTAAGCAGGAGATCTAGGGTCTGGTCTGGAGTAAGCAGGAGATCAGGGTCTGGTCTGGAATAAGCAGGAGATCAGGGTCTGGTCTGGAGTAAGCAGGAGATCCAGGGCATGGTCTGGAGTAAGCAGGAGATCCAGGGTCTGGTCTGGAGTAAGCAGGAGATCAGGGTCTGGTCTGGAGTAAGCAGGAGATCAGGGTCTGGTCTGGAGTAAGCAGGAGATCTAGGGCCTGGTCTGGAATAAGCAGGAGATCAGGGTCTGGTCTGGAGTAAGCAGGAGATCTAGGGCCTGGTCTGGAGTAAGCAGGAGATCAGGGTCTGGTCTGGAGTAAGCAGGAGATCTAGGGCCTGGTCTGGAGTAAGCAGGAGATCAGGGTCTGGTCTGGAGTAAGCAGGAGATCCAGGGCATGGTCTGGAGTAAGCAGGAGATCCAGGGTCTGGTCTGGAGTAAGCAGGAGATCAGGGTCTGGTCTGGAGTAAGCAGGAGATCAGGGTCTGGTCTGGAGTAAGCAGGAGATCTAGGGCCTGGTCTGGAATAAGCAGGAGATCAGGGTCTGGTCTGGAGTAAGCAGGAGATCTAGGGCCTGGTCTGGAGTAAGCAGGAGATCAGGGTCTGGTCTGGAGTAAGCAGGAGATCTAGGGCCTGGTCTGGAGTAAGCAGGAGATCAGGGTCTGAAGTAGAAACTGGCTGAAGTAGAAACTGAAGTAGAAACTGGCGACTCGTTGAAGTATAAACGGGCGACTCGTTGAAGTATAAACTGGCTGAAGTAGAAACTGGAGTATAAACGGGCGACTCGTTGAAGTATAAACGGGCGACTCGTTGAAGTATAAACGGGCGACTCGTTGAAGTATAAATGGGCGACTCATTGAAGTAGAAACTGGCGACTCGTTGAAGTAGAAACTGGCGACTCGTTGAAGTATAAACGGGCGACTCGTTGAAGTATAAACGGGCGACTCGTTGAAGTATAAACGGGCGACTCGTTGAAGTAGAAACTGGCGACTCGTTGAAGTATAAACTGGCGACTCGTTGAAGTAGAAACTGGCGACTCGTTGAAGTAGAAACTGGCGACTCGTTGAAGTAGAAACTGGCGACTCGTTGAAGTAGAAACTGGCGACTCGTTGAAGTAGAAACTGGCGACTCGTTGAAGTAGAAACGGGCGACTCGTTGAAGTATAAACTGGCTGAAGTAGAAACTGGAGTATAAACGGGCGACTCGTTGAAGTATAAACGGGCGACTCGTTGAAGTATAAACGGGCGACTCGTTGAAGTATAAACGGGCGACTCGTTGAAGTAGAAACTGGCGACTCGTTGAAGTAGAAACTGGCGACTCGTTGAAGTATAAACGGGCGACTCGTTGAAGTATAAACGGGCGACTCGTTGAAGTATAAACGGGCGACTCGTTGAAGTATAAACGGGCGACTCGTTGAAGTAGAAACTGGCGACTCGTTGAAGTATAAACTGGCGACTCGTTGAAGTAGAAACTGGCAACTCGTTGAAGTAGAAACTGGCGACTCGTTGAAGTAGAAAGTGGCGACTCGTTGAAGTAGAAACTGGCGACTCGTTGAAGTAGAAACGGGCGACTCGTTGAAGTAGAAACGGGCGACTCGTTGAAGTATAAACGGGCGACTCGTTGAAGTAGAAACTGGCGACTCGTTGAAGTAGAAACTGGTGACTCGTTGAAGTAGAAACTGGCTGAAGTAGAAACTGGCGACTCGTTGAAGTATAAACTGGCGACTCGTTGAAGTAGAAACTGGCGACTCGTTGAAGTAGAAACGGGCGACTCGTTGAAGTATAAACTGGCGACTCGTTGAAGTATAAACTGGCGACTCGTTGAAGTATAAACGGGCGACTCGTTGAAGTAGAAACAGGCGACTCGTTGAAGTATAAACGGGCGACTCGTTGAAGTAGAAACTGGCAACTCGTTGAAGTAGAAACGGGCGACTCGTTGAAGTATATACGGGCGACTCGTTGAAGTATAAACGGGCGACTCGTTGAAGTAGAAACTGGCGACTCGTTGAAGTAGAAACTGGCGATTCGTTGAAGTATAAACGGGCGACTCGTTGAAGTATAAACGGGCGACTCGTTGAAGTATAAACGGGCGACTCGTTGAAGTAGAAACTGGCGACTCGTTGAAGTAGAAACGGGCGACTCGTTGAAGTATAAACGGGCGACTCGTTGAAGTATAAACTGGTGACTCGTTGAAGTAGAAAACGGGCGACTCGTTGAAGTATAAACGGGCGACTCGTTGAAGTATAAACGGGCGACTCGTTGAAGTAGAAACGGGCGACTCGTTGAAGTAGAAACAGGCGACTCGTTGAAGTAGAAACGGGCGACTCGTTGAAGTAGAAACGGGCGACTCGTTGAAGTAGAAACTGGTGACTCGTTGAAGTATAAACTGGTGACTCGTTGAAGTAGAAACTGGCGACTCGTTGAAGTATAAACTGGCGACTCGTTGAAGTATAAACTGGCGACTCGTTGAAGTATAAACTGGCGACTCATTGAAGTATAAACGGGCGACTCGTTGAAGTAGAAACTGGCGACTCGTTGAAGTAGAAACTGGCGACTCGTTGAAGTAGAAACTGGCGACTCGTTGAAGTATAAACTGGCGACTCGTTGAAGTAGAAACAGGCGACTCGTTGAAGTAGAAACTGGCGACTCGTTGAAGTAGAAACGGGTGACTCGTTGAAGTATAAACTGGCGACTCGTTGAAGTAGAAACTGGCGACTCGTTGAAGTAGAAACTGGCGACTCGTTGAAGTATAAACTGGCGACTCGTTGAAGTATAAACGGGCGACTCGTTGAAGTAGAAACGGGCAACTCGAGACTTGTTAATTGAATCCGACACGGTAGTTTTACATGATGAGATACAGAGACAGGAATGGGTCTGCATCCCAAATAGCATCCCATTCCCTATTGGCCTTGGTCAAAAGTAGTGCCATTTGGTTTCAGCCTTGGTGAAGAGCCTGCTCTGAAAAGATCCTGGCTGGCAGTGGCTCAAGTAGACAGTCTGCCAGCCTTTCACACAGCACTAAACTAATCTCTCTCTCTCTCTGCTACCTCTCTCCCCACTCCTCTTCCCCTCTCTCTCTGCTACCTCTCCCCTCACTCCTCTTCCTCCTCTCTCTCTCTATCTCTCTCTCTCTCTCTGCTACCTCTCCCCCCTCCTCTTCCTCCTCTCTCTCTCTCTCTCTCTCTCTCTCTGCTACCTCTCCCCCACTCCTCTTCCTCGTTTCTCTCGCTCTCTCTGCTACCTCTCCCCCCACTCCTCTTTCCCCTCTCTCTCTCTCTCTTTGCTACCTCTCCCCCACTCCTCTTTCTCCTCTCTCTCTCTCTCTCTCTGCTACCTCTCCCCCACTCCTCTTCCTCCTTTCTCTCTCTCTCTCTCTCTCTCTCTGCTACCTCTCCCCCCCTCCTCTTTCTCCTCTCTCTCTCTCTCTCTGCTACCTCTCCCCCACTCCTCTTCCTCCTTTCTCTCTCTCTCTCTGCTACCTCTCCCCCCACTCCTCTTCCTCCTCTCTCTCTCTCTCTCTGCTACCTCTCCCCCCTCCTCTTCCTCCTCTCTCTCTGTCGCTCTCTATTTTATTTGAAGGGTTCAAAGAACACTGTTATCAGGTTGACTCAAGAGTCAAGCCTATTTCTAAAACATGTTTTTCTGTACTCCACAACCCCAGTTCTGCCACTAAACCAACCAGACATACTGTACTCCACAACCCCAGTTCTGCCTGCCACTAAACCCAACCAGACATACTGTACTCCACAACCCCAGTTCTGCCACTAAACCAACCAGACATACTGTACTCCACGACCCCAGTTCTGCCTGCCACTAAACCAACCAGACATACTGTACTCCACGACCCCAGTTCTGCCTGCCACTAAACCAACCAGACATACTGTACTCCACAACCCCAGTTCTGCCTGCCACTAAACCAACCAGACATACTGTACTCCACAACCCCAGTTCTGCAACTAAACCAACCAGACATACTGTACTCCACAACCCCAGTTCTGCTACTAAACCAACCAGACATACTGTACTCCACAACCCCAGTTCTGCCACTAAACCAACCAGACATACTGTACTCCACAACCCCAGTTCTGCCACTAAACCAACCAGACATACTGTACTCCACAACCCCAGTTCTGCCACTAAACCAACCAGACATACTGTACTCCAAAACCCCAGTTCTGCCACTAAACCAACCAGACATACTGTACTCCACGACCCCAGTTCTGCCACTAAACCCAACCAGACATACTGTACTCCACAATCCCAGTTCTGCCACTAAACCAACCAGACATACTGTACTCCACAACCCCAGTTCGGCCACTAAACCAACCAGACATACTGTACTCCACGACCCCAGTTCTGCCTGCCACTAAACCAACCAGACATACTGTACTCCACAACCCCAGTTCTGCCACTAAACCAACCAGACATACTGTACTCCACAACCCCAGTTCTGCCACTAAACCAACCAGACATACTGTACTCCACAACCCCAGTTCTGCCACTAAACCAACCAGACATACTGTACTCCACAACCCCAGTTCTGCCACTAAACCAACCAGACATACTGTACTCCACAACCCCAGTTCTGCCACTAAACCAACCAGACATACTGTACTCCACAACCCCAGTTATGCCACTAAACCCAACCAGACATACTGTACTCCACAACCCCAGTTCTGCCTGCCACTAAACCAACCAGACATACTGTACTCCACAACCCCAGTTCTGCCACTAAACCAACCAGACATACTGTACTCCACAACCCCAGTTCTGCCTGCCACTAAACCAACCAGACATACTGTACTCCACAACCCCAGTTCTGCCACTAAACCAACCAGACATACTGTGCTCCACAACCCCAGTTCTGCCACTAAACCAACCAGACATACTGTACTCCACAACCCCAGTTCTGCCACTAAACCAACCAGACATACTGTACTCCACAACCCCAGTTCTGCCACTAAACCAACCAGACATACTGTACTCCACAACCCCAGTTCTGCCTGCCACTAAACCAACCAGACATACTGTACTCCACAACCCCAGTTCTGCCACTAAACCAACCAGACATACTGTACTCCACAACCCCAGTTCTGCCACTAAACCAACCAGACATACTGTACTCCACAACCCCAGTTCTGCCACTAAACCAACCAGACATACTGTACTCCACAACCCCAGTTCTGCCACTAAACCAACCAGACATACTGTACTCCACAACCCCAGTTCTGCCACTAAACCAACCAGACATACTGTACCCACAACCCCAGTTCTGCCACTAAACCAACCAGACATACTGTACTCCACAACCCCAGTTCTGCCACTAAACCAACCAGACATACTGTACTCCACAACCCCAGTTCTGCCACTAAACCAACCAGACATACTGTACTCCACAACCCCAGTTCTGCCACTAAACCAACCAGACATACTGTACTCCACAACCCCAGTTCTGCCACTAAACCAACAGACATACTGTACTCCACGACCCCAGTTCTGCCACTAAACCCAACCAGACATACTGTACTCCACAATCCCAGTTCTGCCACTAAACCAACCAGACATACTGTACTCCACAACCCCAGTTCCGCCACTAAACCAACCAGACATACTGTACTCCACGACCCCAGTTCTGCCTGCCACTAAACCAACCAGACATACTGTACTCCACAACCCCAGTTCTGCCACTAAACCAACCAGACATACTGTACTCCACAACCCCAGTTCTGCCACTAAACCAACCAGACATACTGTACTCCACAACCCCAGTTCTGCCACTAAACCAACCAGACATACTGTACTCCACAACCCCAGTTCTGCCACTAAACCAACCAGACATACTGTACTCCACAACCCCAGTTCTGCCACTAAACCAACCAGACATACTGTACTCCACAACCCCAGTTATGCCACTAAACCCAACCAGACATACTGTACTCCACAACCCCAGTTCTGCCTGCCACTAAACCAACCAGACATACTGTACTCCACAACCCCAGTTCTGCCACTAAACCAACCAGACATACTGTACTCCACAACCCCAGTTCTGCCTGCCACTAAACCAACCAGACATACTGTACCCACAACCCCAGTTCTGCCACTAAACCAACCAGACATACTGTACTCCACAACCCCAGTTCTGCCACTAAACCAACCAGACATACTGTACTCCACAACCCCAGTTCTGCCACTAAACCAACCAGACATACTGTACTCCACAACCCCAGTTCTGCCACTAAACCCAACCAGACATACTGTACCTCCAACCCCAGTTCTGCCACTAAACCAACCAGACATACTGTACTCCACAACCCCAGTTCTGCCTGCCACTAAACCAACCAGACATACTGTACTCCACAACCCCAGTTCTGCCACGAAACCAACCAGACATACTGTACTCCACAACCCCTGTTCTGCCACGAAACCAACCAGACTAATGGTTATGAAACAGATTTCCACAGCATAAAGACAAACAACGACAAAAACATGAACCAAGAAAAACAAGAAGAAATGTATTCTACTTCTCTCCAACAAAGGCCTTGTAAAGTCACTACTAGCTTTATAAAAAGAAGAAGAAAGTGATCGTTTTACCACCAAGCCTTTGAGAGGAAATGTGACAGAGAGAACCAAGCTGGAGGTCCATAACTAAAAATCAACGTCCTCTAAAAATAGTCCAGCAGACCCCAATCTGTCTACGAGACGACTGAGGGAGCAGACGATGCTTCTGTTGCCTCTGTCATTTTAAGAGTAAGAACAGAACAGAGTTAACAATAAGAACAGAACAGAGTTAACAATAAGAACAGAGTTAACAATAAGAACAGAACAGAGTTAACAATAAGAACAGAGTTAACAATAAGAACAGAACAGAGTTAACAGTAAGAACAGAACAGAGTTAACAATAAGAACAGAACAGAGTTAACAGTAAGAACAGAACAGAGTTAACAGTAAGAACAGAACAGAGTTAACAATAAGAACAGAACAGAGTTAACAATAAGAACAGAGTTAACAATAAGAACAGAACAGAGTTAACAATAAGAACAGAACAGAGTTAACAATAAGAACAGAACAGAGTTAACAATAAGAACAGAACAGAGTTAACAATAAGAACAGAACAGAGTTAACAATAAGAACAGAACAGAGTTAACAATAAGAACAGAACAGAGTTAACAATAAGAACAGAACAGAGTTAACAATAAGAACAGAGTTAACAATAAGAACAGAACAGAACAATAAGAACAGAGTTAACAATAAGAACAGAACAGAGTTAACAATAAGAACAGAACAGAGTTAACAATAAGAACAGAACAGAGTTAACAATAAGAACAGAACAGAGTTAACAATAAGAACAGAACAGAGTTAACAGTAAGAACAGAACAGAGTTAACAATAAGAACAGAACAGAGTTAACAATAAGAACAGAACAGAGTTAACAATAAGAACAGAACAGAGTTAACAATAAGAACAGAACAGAGTTAACAATAAGAACAGAACAGAGTTAACAATAAGAACAGAACAGAGTTAACAATAAGAACAGAACAGAGTTAACAGTAAGAACAGAACAGAGTTAACAATAAGAACAGAACAGAGTTAACAATAAGAACAGAACAGAGTTAACAGTAAGAACAGAACAGAGTTAACAATAAGAACAGAACAGAGTTAACAATAAGAACAGAGTTAACAATAAGAACAGAACAGAGTTAACAATAAGAACAGAACAGAGTTAACAATAAGAACAGAACAGAGTTAACAATAAGAACAGAACAGAGTTAACAATAAGAACAGAACAGAGTTAACAATAAGAACAGAACAGAGTTAACAATAAGAACAGAACAGAGTTAACAATAAGAACAGAACAGAGTTAACAATAAGAACAGAGTTAACAATAAGAACAGAACAGAGTTAACAATAAGAACAGAGTTAACAATAAGAACAGAACAGAGTTAACAATAAGAACAGAACAGAGTTAACAATAAGAACAGAACAGAGTTAACAATAAGAACAGAATAGAGTTAACAATAAGAACAGAACAGAGTTAACAATAAGAACAGAACAGAGTTAACAATAAGAACAGAACAGAGTTAACAATAAGAACAGAACAGAGTTAACAATAAGAACAGAACAGAGTTAACAATAAGAACAGAACAGAGTTAACAATAAGAACAGAACAGAGTTAACAATAAGAACAGAACAGAGTTAACAATAAGAACAGAGTTAACAATAAGAACAGAGTTAACAATAAGAACAGAACAGAGTTAACAATAAGAACAGAACAGAGTTAACAATAAGAACAGAGTTAACAATAAGATGTGGACGGACCACTAGAGGGCAGGCTGGGCTCATGGATAGTTGCCCAACAGAGCCTGGGAGACAAGGTAACCAGAGTCAATTAAGCACAGCTGACGGTACTAATGAGATACTCTCCTTCCCCTATAAAAGAGAGAATGGAACCAGAAGAGAGGGGGGAAACTATCTCTGGAAGATGGCCACCGAGAGAGAGAAGCTGTGCTGAAAGAACCACTAAGACGGTGACAAAACCGTGATTTATGTTTGTTGTAGTTTAAAGATTATCCTATTGTGTTCTTGTTTCATCTGGAGAAGAAGATGTGTGTTTTTCCTTGGAAGATTTTTCATTGATTATGTTTGAATATTTTTGTTGACAAAATACTCTCAATAGAGAACCGTGTTCAATCAGAAAAACCTTTTTCCTGACTCGTTTATTCCACCTTCCCGCTTTAGAGTGACGCCTAATTACTTGGTACGCTCACAAAGAACAGAACAGAGTTAACAATAAGAACAGAACAGAGTTAACAATAAGAACAGAACAGAGTTAACAATAAGAACAGAACAGAGTTAACAATAAGAACAGAACAGAGTTAACAATAAGAACAGAACAGAGTTAACAATAAGAACAGAACAGAGTTAACAATAAGAACAGAACAGAGTTAACAATAAGAACAGAATGTCCTGTTTATGACCAAAAACTAAAACCGAAATCTTCCACCATCCGGTGTGGACCCCTACTGTGGCTCTAATAGGCAGGACTATAGGCCTGTATATCACAATATAACCCATCTGGTGTGGACCCCTACTGTGGCTCTAATAGGCAGGACTATAGGCCTGTATATCACATAATAACCCCTACTGTGGCTCTAATAGGCAGGACTATAGGCCTGTATATCACAATATAACCCATCCGGTATGGACCCCTACTGTGGCTCTAATAGGCAGGACTATAGGCCTGTATATCACATAATAACCCCTACTGTGGACCCTACTGTGGCTCTAATAGGCAGGACTATAGGCCTGTATATCACATAATAACCCCTACTGTGGCTCTAATAGGCAGGACTATAGGCCTGTATATCACAATATAACCCCTATACCAATAGGTTGATAGGCCTGTATATCACAATATAACCCCTATACCAATGGGTTGATAGGCCTGTATATCACAATATAACCCCTATACCAATAGGTTGATAGGCCTGTATATCACAATATAACCCCTATACCAATGGGTTGATAGGCCTGTATATCACAATATAACCCCTATACCAATGGGTTGATAGGCCTGTATATCACAATATAACCCCTATACCAATGGGTTGATAGGCCTGTATATCACAATATAACCCCTATACCAATGGGTTGATAGGCCTGTATATCACAATATAACCCCTATACCAATGGGTTGATAGGCCTGTATATCACAATATAACCCTTATACCAATGGGTTGATAGGCCTGTATATCACAATATAACCCCTATACCAATGGGTTGATAGGCCTGTATATCACAATATAACCCCTATACCAATGGGTTGATAGGCCTGTATATCACAATATAACCCCTATACCAACGGGTTGATAGGCCTGTATATCACAATATAACCCCTATACCAATGGGTTATACCAATAGGCCTGTATATCACAATATAATCCCTATACCAATGGGTTGATAGGCCTGTATATCACAATATAACCCCTATACCAACGGGTTGATAGGCTTGTATATCACAATATAACCCCTATACCAATGGGTTGATAGGCCTGTATATCACAATATAACCCCTATACCAATGGGTTGATAGGCCTGTATATCACAATATAACCCATCCGGTGTGGACCCCTACTGTGGCTCTAATAGGCAGGACTATAGGCTTGTATATCACAATATAACCCCTATACCAATGGGTTGATAGGCCTGTATATCACAATATAACCCCTATACCAATGGGTTGATAGGCCTATATCACAATATAACCCCTATACCAATGGGTTGATAGGCCTATATCACAATATAACCCCTATACCAATGGGTTGATAGGCCTGTATATCACAATATAACCCCTATACCAACGGGTTGATAGGCCAATATATCACAATATAACCCCTATACCAATGGGTTGATAGGCCTATATCACAATATAACCCCTATACCAATGGGTTGATAGGCCTGTATATCACAATATAACCCCTATACCAATGGGTTGATAGGCCAATATATCACAATATAACCCCTATACCAATGGGTTGATAGGCCAATATATCACAATTTGGTTGAAGTCGAAAGTTTACATACACTTAGATTGGAGTCATTAAAACTCATTTTTCAACCACTCCACAAGTTTCTTGTTAACAAACTATAGTTTTGGCAAGTCGGTTAGGACATCTACTTTGTGCATGACACAAGTCATTTTTCCAACAATTGTTTACAGACAGATTATTTCACTGTATCACAATTCCAGTGGGTCAGAAGTTTACATTCACTAAGTTGACTGTGCCTTTAAACAGCTTGGAAAATTCCAGAATATGATGTCATGGCTTTAGAAGCTTCTGATAGGCTAATTGACATCATTTGAGTCAATTGGAGGTGTACCTGTGGATGTATTTCAAGGCCTACATTCCAACTCAGTGCCTCTTTGCTTGACATCATGGGAAAATCAAAATAAATCAGCCAAGACCTCAGAAAAATAATTGTAGACCTCCACAAGTCTGGTTCATCCTTGGGAGCAATTTCCAAACGCCTGAAGGTACCACGTTCATCTGTACAAACAATAGTATGCAAGTATAAACACCATGGGATCACGCAGCCATCATACCGCTCAGGAAGGAGACGCGTTCTGTCTCCTAGAGATGAATGTACCTTGGTGCAAAAAATGTGCAAAACAATCCCAGAACAGCAAAGGACCTTGTGAAGATGCTGGAGGAAACAGGTAGAAAAGTATCTATATCCACAGTAAAACGAGTCCTATATCGACATAACCTGAAAGGCCGCTCAGCAAGGAAGAAGCCACTGCTCCAAAACCGCCATAAAAAAAGCCAGACTACGGTTTGCAACTGCACATGGGGACAAAGATTGTACTTTTTGGAGAAATGTCCTCTGGTCTGATGAAACAAAAATAGAACTATTTGGCCAGAATGACCATCGTTATGTTTGGTGGAAAAAGGAGGCTTGCATGCCGAAGAACACCATCCCAAACGTGAAGCATGGGGGTGGCAGCAGGCTACCCGAAATGTTTGACCCAATTTAAAGGCAATGCTACCAAATACTAATTGACTGTATGTAAACTTCTGACCCACTGGGAATGTGATGAAAGAAATAAAAGGTTAAATGAATCATTCTCTCTACTATTATTCTGACATTTCACATTCTTAAAATAAAGTGGTGATCCTAACTGACCTAAAACAGGGACTTGTTATTTGGATTAAATGTCAGGAATTGTGAAAAACGGAGTTTTTAAATGTATTTGGCTAAGGTGTATGTAAACCTCCGACTTCAACTGTATGTACTTGGTGTGTAGCTCATTACTCACCAACAGCCTGGGAGCAGGTCTCCATTAATATGTCTACAGGTCCACAGTTCAGCTTTGTCTCTCCTTCCTTCTCCCACACTCTCAATTCACAGTCCAGATCTCTCTCTTTCTCTTCTCTCAGTCCACGTCTCTCCTGCTCTCTCTCTTCTCTCAGTCCACGTCTCTCCTGCTCTCTCTCCTCTCTCAGTCCATGTCTCTCCTGCTCTCTCTCTCTTCTCTCAGTCCACGTCTCCCTCTCTCTTCTCTCAGCCCAGGTCTCTCTCTCTTCTCTCAGTCCACGTCTCTCTCTCCTGCTCTCGTCTCTCAGTCCACGTCTCTCCTCCCAGCAGAACTTTGCTCCCTCCTTGTTTCCTGAAGAAGGAACAGTATCAGTCCTCCTGGTGTTATCTCCTCCAGCTCTGCTGCTATCTGATCACTGGGATTACCATGACTACTACAGGATCTGTTAAGGAGGTCTGGGATTACCATGACTACTACAGGATCTGTTAAGGAGGTCTGGGATTACCATGACTACTACAGGATCTGTTAAGGAGGTCTGGGATTACCATGACTACTACAGGATCTGTTAAGGAGGTCTGGGATTACCAAAACTACAGGAGCTGTTAAGGAGGTCTGGGAGACATGTGTGTGTGTGTGTGTGTGTGTGTGAGAAAGAGAGAGAGAGAAGGAGAGGGAGGGAGAGGGGAGAGAGAGTCATGTGAGAGAGTGTGAGTGTGAGTGTGAGGGGTGTGTTACCAGGAGTTACACCGTACAGTTATTCTGTAGTTAGAGCTGGGTGGTGAACCAGGAGACACCGTGCTAGAGCTGGGTGTGAGCCAGGAGACACCCCGTGTGTGTCCTGGTTAGAGCCAGGAGACACCGTGCAGCTAGAGCTGGGTCCTGGTTAGAACCAGGAGACACCGTACAGTTAGAGCTGGGTCCTGGTTAAAGCCAGGAGACACCGAGCTAGAGCTGGGTCCTGGTTAGAAAGAGACACCGACAGCTAGAGCTGGGTCCTGGTTAGAACCAGAGACACCGTAGAGAGCTGGGTCCTGGTTAGAGCCAGGAGACACCGTAGAGAGCTGGGTCCTGGTTAGAGCCAGGAGACACCGTGCAGAGAGCTGGGTCCTGGTTAGAGCCAGGAGACACCGTGCTAGAGCTGGGTCCTGGTTAGAACCAGGAGACACCGTTTGAGCTGCAGCCAGGAGACACCGCACAGCTAGAGCTGGGTCCTGGTTAGAGCCAGGAGACACCGTATTAGAGCTGGGTCCTGGTTAGAGCCAGGAGACACCGTAGAGAGCTGGGTCCTGGTTAGAAGCAGACACCCGTACAGCTAGAGAGAACCAGGAGACACCGTACAGCTAGAGCTGGGTCCTGGTTAGAGCCAGGAGACTGGGTCCTGGTTAGAGCCAGGAGACACCGTACAGCTAGAGCTGGGTCCTGGTTAGAACCAGGAGACACCGTACAGTAGAGCTGGGTCCTGGTTAAAACCAGGAGAGCTGGGTCCTGGTTACAGCTAACCAGGAGACACCGTACAGTTAGAGCTGGGTCCTGGTTAGAGCCAGGAGACACCGTACAGCTAGGCTGGGTCCTGGTTAGAACCAGGAGACACCCCGTACAGCTAGAGCTGGGTCCTGGTTAGAAGCCAGGAGACACCGTACAGTTAGAGCTGGGTCCTGGTTAGAACCAGGAGACACACAGCCTGGTTAGCCAGGAGACACCGTACAACTAGAGCCAGGAGACACCGTACAGCTAGAGCCAGAGCCAGGAGACACCGTAGGTGGGTCCTGGTTAAACCAGGAGACACTGTACAGTAGAGCTGGGTCCTGGTTAGAGCCAGGAGACACCGTAGCTAGAGCCAGGAGACTAGAGCTGGGTCCTGGTTAGAACCAGGAGACACCGTACAGTTAGAGCTGGGTCCTGGTTAGAGCCAGGAGACACCGTACAGTTAGAGCTGGGTCCTGGTTAGAGCCAGGAGACACCGTACAGTTAGAGCTGGGTCCTGGTTAGAGCCAGGAGACACCGTGCAGCTAGAGCTGGTCCTGTAAAACCAGGAGACACCGTGGTAGAGCTGGGTCCTGGTTAAAGCCAGGAGACACCGTACAGCCAGAGCTGGGTCCTGGTTAGAGCCAGGAGACACCGCATACAGAGCCAGGAGACACCGTACAGCTAGAGCTGGGTCCTGGTTAGAGAACCAGGAAACACCGTACAGCTAGAGCTGGGTCCTGGTTAGAGCCAGAGACACCATACAGTTAGAGCTGGGTCCTGGTTAGAGCCAGGAGACACCATTACCCAGCTAGAGCTGGGTCCTGGTTAGAGCCAGGAGACACCGTACAGTTAGAGCTGGGTCCTGGAGAGACACCGTACAGTTAGAGCTGGGTCCTGGTTAAAACCAGAGACACCGTACAGTAAGAGCTGGGTCCTGGTTAGAGCCAGGAAACACTGTACAGCTAGAGCCAGGAGACACCATACAGCTAGAGCCAGGCCAGACACCGCTAGAGCTGGGTCCTAGTAGAACAGCTAGAGCTGGGTCCTGGTTAGAGCTGGGTCCTGCTAGGAGACACCGTACAGCTAGAGCTGGGTCCTGGTTAGAGCCAGGAGACACCCGTACAGCTAGAGCCAGGAGACACCGTACAGTTAGAGCTGGGTCCTGGTTAGAGCCAGGAGACACCGCACAGTTAGAGCTGGGTCCTGGTTAGAGCCAGGAAACACTGTACAGCTAGAGCCAGGAGACACCATACAGCTAGAGCCAGGGTCACTGGGAACCAGGAGACAACGCACAGCTCTGGGCCCTGGTTAGAACCAGGAGACACCGCACAGCTAGAGCTGGGTCCCGGGTTGAGAGCCAGGAGACACCGCACAGCTAGAGCTGGGTCCTGGTTAGAAACCAGGAGACCAGGAGACACCGTACAGCTGGGTCCTGGTTAGAGCCAGGAGACACCGTACAGCTAGAGCTAGAGCCAGGAGACACCGTACAGCTAGAGCCAGGAGACACCGTACAGTTAGAGCTGGGTCTGGTTAGAACCAGGAGACACCGTGCTAGAGCTGGGTCCTGGTTGGCCAGGAGACACCGTACAGTTAGAGCTGGGTCCTGGTTAGAGCCAGGAGACACCGTACAGCTAGAGCTGGGTCCTGGTTAGAACCAGGAGACACCGTAGAGAGCTGGGTCCTGGTTAGAGCCAGGAGACACCGTACAGCTAGAGCCAGGAGACACCCGTACAGCTAGAGCTGGGTCCTGGTTAGAACCAGGACACCGTACACAGTCCTGGTTACAGTTAGAGCTGGGTCCTGGTTAGAGCCAGGAGACACCGTGCAGCTAGAGCTGGGTCCTGGTTAGAGCCAGGAGACACCGTACAGCTAGAGCCAGGAGACAGACACACAGTACAGCTAGAGCTGGGTCCTGGAGCCAGGAGACACCGTTAGAGCTGGGTCCTGGTTAGAGCCAGGAGACACCGTACAGCTAGAGCCCTGGTTAGAGCCAGGAGACACCGTACAGTTAGAGCTGGGTCCTGGTTAGAGCCAGGAGACACCGTACAGCTAGAGCCAGGAGACACCGTACAGTTAGAGCTGGGTCCTGGTTAGAGCCAGGAGACACACCCTGTACAGCTAGAGCTGGGTCCTGGTTAGAGCCAGGAGACACCGTACAGTTAGAGCTGGGTCCTGGTTAGAACCAGGAGACACCGTTAAGCAGGGTCCTGGTTAGAGCCAGGAGACACCGTACAGCTAGGAGCTGGGTCCTGGTTAGAACCAGGAGACACCGCACAGTTAGAGCTGGGTCCTGGTTAGAGCAGGAGACACCGTACAGCTAGAGCCAGGAGACACCGTACAGCTAGAGCTGGGTCGTGGTTAGAGCCAGGAGACACCGTACAGCTAGAGCTGGGTCCTGGTTAGAGGAGACACCGCACAGCTAGAGCTGGGTCCTGGTTAGAACCAGGAGACACCGTACAGCTAGAGCTGGGTCCTGGTTAAAACAGGAGACACTGTGGAGAGGAGACACCGTACAGCTAGCCAGGGGAGACACCGCAGCTAGAGCCAGGAGACACCGTACAGTTAGGAAATGGGTCCTGGTTAGAACCAGGAGACACTCTACAGCTAGAGCTGGGTCCTGGTTAGAGCCAGGAGACACCGTACAGCTAGAGCTGGGTCCTGGTTAGAACCAGGAGACACTGCAGTTGGAGCTGGGTCCTGGTTAGAACCAGGAGACACCGTACAGTTAGAGATGGGTCCTGGTTAGAACCAGGAGACACCGTACAGCTAGAGCCAGGAGACACCGTACAGCTAGAGCTGGGTCCTGGTTAGAGCCAGGAGACACCGTACAGCTAGAGCTGGGTCCTGGTTAGAGCTGGGTCCTGGTTAGAGCCAGAGACACCGTACAGCTAGAGCCAGGAGACACCGTACAGCTAGAGCTGGGTCCTGGTTTAGAGCCAGGAAACACCCGTAGTTAGAGCTGGGTCCTGGTTAGAGCTGGGTCCTGGTTAAAACCAGGAGACACTGTGCAATACAGGAGACACCGTTACAGCTAGAGCCAGGAGACACCGCAGTTAGGTCCTGGTTAGAGGGAGACACTGTACAGCTAGAGCTGAGTCCTGGTTAGAGCCAGGAGACACCGTACTAGAGCTGGGTCCTGGTTAGAACCAGGAGACACCGTACAGTTAGAGGGGTCCTGGTTAGAACCAGGAGACACCGTACTGATTAGAGATGGGTCCCTGGTTAGAACCAGGAGACACCGTACAGCTAGAGCCAGGAGACACCGTTACAGCTAGAGCTGGGTCCTGGTTAGAGCCAGGGAGACACCGTACAGCTAGAGAGCTGGGTCCTGGTTAGAGCCAGGAGACACCGTACAGCTAGAGCCAGGAGACACCGTACAGCTAGAGCTTGGTCCTGGTCCAGGAGACACCGTACAGTTAGTGGGTCCTGTTAGAGCCAGGAGACACCGTACAGTTAGAGCTGGGTCCTGGTTAAACCAGGAGCCAGGAGACACCCGTACAGTTAGAGCTGGGTCCTGGTTAAAACCAGGAGACACCCTGGTTAAAACCAGGAGACACCGTAGTTAGCTGGGTCCTGGTTAAAACCAGGAGACACCGTACAGTTAGAGCTGGGTCCTGGTTAGAGCCAGGAGACACCCCGTGCAGTTAGAGCTGGGTCCTGGTTAGGAGACACCGTACAGTTAGAGCTGGGTCCTGGTTAAAACCAGGAGACACCGTACAGTTAGAGCTGGGTCCTGGTTAAAACCAGGAGACACCGTACAGTTAGAGCTGGGTCCTGGTTAAAACCAGGAGACACCGTAGAGAGCTGGGTCCTGGTTAGAGCCAGGAGACACCGTACTGGGTCTGGCTAGTTAGAGCCAGGAGACACCGTACAGTTAGAGCTGGGTCCTGGTTAAAACCAGGATATCTGTAATGACCCTGTATCCCAAATGATACCCTTGACCCTTTATAGTGCCCTGCTTCTGACCAAGGCGGGTCAAGGTTGTGTACTATAAAGGGAATAGGGTCCCATTTGGGACCGTCTTATTCAGGTTCTGTACGGTGGTCAGAGATGGTGGGGATAAAACCCAGCTGTATGCATAACAATCTCCTTCTCAGGACTGGGTTTCTATACCTCAGTTTTCATGTGGCCGGTTTGTATTGACATTTTTAAGCTGCAAAAGAACTTCCCTTCAGGGACAATAAAGATGTATTAAATTCTGCTCTGTTCGATATACTACGCACACACTGAGGTCAGGATGGGGCAACGCACAGATACCCATAGACTTGCAGTCATAACACTAGTTAGCATTGGCTAAGCGAAACTACCTCTAACTTCCTTCATACTGGACATAAAAATCATATCAATTGTAATTCATAATATATTATACGAAATTGATGACAATCCACAAAATGAATACATAGTTTACCATACGAAACGTAACATATCATACTAAATGGAGTTTATCGGATGATTTTTGTAAAGAATAATACGAAAATGCTCTGAGACCGGGTTGACTTGTGTCTCATCTATTTGTTGCAGTTGAAAGTCACCGTACCTGTCCCTTCCTCCTCCCGGACCTACACAAATAACGGTCCACGGCCAGACCAGCATCACGCATCATCAACTGTATCCGAAGTACGACCCACCCTCGCGATGCAATCTTTATGAAATACGTCTTATTCATTTAATACAACAACAACAAAAAACATACGCTTATTATCTGTTGAGATATCATCCCCATCCCAGATACAACACGTAATACCTAAAAACATCCCATCCGTGTTGTAATATACAGGACATCAGCTGTGAGGTTATCCACCTACCTTGTCTGTGTGCTGGTCAAAGTAACCTAATCACTGGTGGTCGGGAAGTAGGCTAAGATTCCTACAAGCGTTTTCTGTTGATTAGACACATACGCAGTTTGTATTGTGGCCCATTCATGTCAACCAAGTAGTAGTTGTCTCTAGATGACAATAGACGGATGATAACTGCCACACTGTCGGTAACCGATGCTCTTATCGGCTATATGTCGTTGGTTCAGGAAACATTTAACATCCACACCAGACAAGTGTACCATTGAAACGAGGTCCCAGAGGATACATCATCCAGAGAGCCACGTTGAGAACATTGACGCGGGTATGTTTTTACATTC
Organism: Oncorhynchus nerka; assembly: GCF_034236695.1. Taxonomy (NCBI): domain Eukaryota; kingdom Metazoa; phylum Chordata; class Actinopteri; order Salmoniformes; family Salmonidae; genus Oncorhynchus; species Oncorhynchus nerka. The sequence goes on from NW_027040492.1 coordinate 535,098, forward strand.
CCAAGCGGTTTCCAGGCTCTTCCTCGTCTGTCCGAGGAGGAGGAAGAGAGCGCCTTGCCTCCGTCCCTTTAAAACTGCGGCGCAAACCTTCGACAATGTGAAATAGCCATCTTCATTCTCAAAAGAGGAAAAACTAAAAATTGTATCCACAACAAACGTCAACAATAAAACGGGACTTCGGATGAGCTCTAGATATGTCTGTGGCCTACAGTAACGTTTGTAGCAGGAGCTATAACGTTTCCGGCTGCGACAGATCCTGGTTTCTCCAGCCTGACCCATTTGATTCTTTGTCCTCAGAGCGACTAGCGGCAGTAAGTGGGAGGAATGTTCCCTGCTCTGCCCCCATACCAACCAGCAGCACTATCTTTATCACACATTACCTTGGGTTTCACCCAAAATATCTAAATCACAGAAGTAAAATAGCCTATTCGCTGCACACCTCAAATATCGCATATCTCGACTCCGTAACTCGTAGTTACATAGTAAATCAAACATTTTAATTTCACAATTCATAAGGAACGGGTTTATTAATAATTGGGTAAACAAAACGGTCGATGAACCAGCCCAACTCCAAACTCTGAAATAACTCCTAGAATACACGATATATCTGCATGTCTCCTCGTACGTTTCAGTTATACTGCAAATCTACCATTCCAGTAGAGTCCTATAAACCAGCCTGTGGGGCTGAAGCACTGAGACAGACAGAGACTAAGGTAAGTCCTAGAAACCAGCCTAGCACTGAGACAGACAGAGACTAAGGTAGAGTCCTATAAACCAGCCTGTGAGCTGAAGCACTGAGACAGACAGAGACTAAGGTAGAGTCCTATAAACCAGCCTAGCACTGAGACAGACAGAGACTAAGGTAGAGTCCTATTAACCAGCCTAGCACTGAGACAGACAGAGACTAAGGTAGAGTCCTAGAAACCAGCCTAGCACTGAGACAGACAGAGACTAAGGTAGTCTATAAACCAGCCTGTGAGGCTGAAGCACTGAGACAGACAGAGACTAAGGTAGATCCTAAACCAGCCTAGCACTGAGACAGACAGAGACTAGGTAGAGTCCTATTAACCAGCCTAGCACTGAGACAGACAGAGACTAAGGTAGAGTCCTATAAACCAGCCTAGCACTGAGCCAGACAGAGACTAAGGTAGAGTCTATAAACCAGCCTAGGGGCTGAAGCAGAGACAGACAGACACTAAGTAGAGTCCTATATTCCTACATAGGCACTACTACTACTATAGTGCACTACTACATAGTGCACTACTACTACTATATAGTGCACCTAGTGCTACTACTATAGTGTACTACTATATAGTGCACTACTGCTATAGTGCACTACATAGTGCACTACTACTACTATAGTGCACTACTACTACTACATAGTGCACTACTACTACTATATAGTGCACTACTACTACTATATAGCACTACTACTACTGTATTGTGTACTACTACTACTATATAGTGCACTACTACTACTATATAGCACTACTACTACTACTGTATTGTGTACTACTACTACTGTATAGTGCACTACTACTACTGTGTATTGTGCTACTACTACTACATAGTATTGTGTACTACTACTACTATATAGTGCACTACTACTACTATATAGTGCACTACTACTATATAGTCCAGTGCACTACTACTACTGTATAGTGCACTACTACTACTGTATAGTGCACTACTACTACTATATAAAGTGCACTACTACTACTGTATAGTGCACTACTACTACTATATAGTGCACTACTACTACTGTATAGTGTACTACTACTACTACATAGTGCACTACTACTACTATATAGTGCACTACTACTACTACATAGTGCACTACTACTACTATATAGTGCACTACTACTACTGTATAGTGCACTACTACTACTACATAGTGCACTACTACTATATAGTGCACTACTACTATATAGTGCACTACTACTACTGTATAGTGCACTACTACTACTGTATAGTACACTACTACTACTGTGTAGCACACTACTACTGTATTGTGTACTACTACTACTGTATAGTGCACTACTACTACTGTATAGTGCACCACTACTACTATATAGTGCACTACTACACTGTATAGCACTACTACTACTATATAGTGCACTACTACTACTATATAGTCCACTACTACTGTATAGTGCACTACTACTACTGTATAGTGCACTACTACTACTGTATAGTGTACTACTACTACTATATAGTGCACTACTACTACTATATAGTGCACTACTACTACTACTACTATAGTGCACTACTACTGTATAGTGCACTACTACTACTACATAGTGCACTACTACTACTATATAGTGCACTACTACTACTATATAGTGCACTACTATAGTGCATAGAATTACTACTACTGTATAGTGCACTACTACTACTATATAGTGCACTACTACTACTGTATAGTGCACTACTACTACTATATAGTGCACTACTACTGTATAGTGCACTACTACTACTATAATGCACTACTACTACTACTACTATATAGTGCACTACTACTACTATATAGTGCACTACTACTACTATATAGTGCACTACTACTACTATATAGTGCACACTACTACTGTATAGTGCACTACTACTACTGTATAGTGCACTACTACTACTATATAGTGCACTACTACTACTATATAGTGCACTACTACTACTGTATAGTGCACTACTACTACTATATAGTGCACTACTACTGTATAGTGCACTACTACTACTGTATAGTGCACTACTACTACTATATAGTGCACTACTACTGCTATATAGTGCACTACTACTACTGTATAGTGCACTACTACTACTGTATAGTGCACTACTACTACTGTATAGTGCACTACTACTACTATATAGTGCACTACTACTACTATATAGTGCACTACTACTACTATAGTGCATAGTGCACTACTACTACTGTATAGTGCACTACTACTACTATATAGTGCACTACTACTACTATATAGTGCACTACTACTACTGTATAGTGCACTACTACTACTGTAGTGCACTACTACTACTATATGCACTACTACTACTATATAGTGCACTACTACTACTATAGTGCACTACTACTACTATATAGTGCACTACTACTGTATGGTGCACTACTACTATATAGTGCACTACTACTACTGCTATAGTGCACTACTACTACTACATAGTGCACTACTACTACTATAGTGCACTACTACTACTACATAGTGCACTACTACTACTATATAGTGCACTACTACTACTATATAGTGCTACTACTGCTATATGGTGCACTACTACTGTATAGTGCACTACTACTACTGTATAGTGCACTACTACTACTATATAGTGCACTACTACTACTACATAGTGCACTACTACTACTACATAGTGCACTACTACTACTATATAGTGCACTACTACTACTATATAGTGCACTACTACTACTATATAGTGCACTACTACTACTGTATAGTGCACTACTACTACTATATAGTGCACTACTACTACTATATAGTGCACTACTACTATATAGTGCACTACTACTACTATATAGTGCACTACTACTACTGTATAGTGCACTACTACTACTACTATATAGTGCACTACTACTACTGTATAGTGCACTACTACTACTATATAGTGCACTACTACTACTGTATAGTGCACTACTACTACTGTATTGTGCACTACTAGTACTACATAGTGCAGTATTACTACTGTATAGTGCACTACTACTACTATATAGTGCACTACTACTATATAGTGCACTACTACTACTGTATAGTGCACTACTACTACTATATAGTGCACTACTACTACTATATAGTGCACTACTACTACTATATAGTGCACTACTACTGTATAGTGCACTACTACTACTATATAGTGCACTACTACTACTGTATAGTGCACTACTACTACTATATAGTGCACTACTACTACTGTATAGTGCACTACTACTACTGTATAGTGCACTACTACTACTATATAGTGCACTACTACTACTATATAGTGCACTACTACTACTATATAGTGCACTACTACTACTGTCCTGTCTGTGTAGGTATGAACAGGTATGAACACATCACCTTGGTTTATGAACAGGTATGAACACATCACCTTGGTTTATCTACAGGTATGAACAGGTCACCTTGGTTTACCTACAGGTATGAACAGGTCACCTTGGTTTATCTACAGGTATGAACAGGTCACCTTGGTTTATCTACAGGTATGAACAGGTCACCTTGGTTTATCTACAGGTATGAACAGGTCACCTTGGTTTATCTACAGGTATGAACAGGTCACCTTGGTTTACCTACAGGTATGAAAAAAAACAATTCCCCATTCGGTCTGTTTTTTAATTTTATTTAAACTAGGCAAGTCAGTTAAGAACAAATTCTTATTTACAATGACGGCATTCAGATACACAAACACAAGGCTCTCTGGCTCAGGATCAGGCCTCCCCTGTCCATGTAATCATATTCATTAGGTCTAAAAGGCTAAAACTGATCCAGGATCAGGCCTCCCCCTGTCCATGTAATCATATTCATTAGGTCTAAAAGGCTAAAACTGATCCAGGATCAGGCCTCCCCCTGTCCATGTAATCATATTCATTAGGTCTAAAAGGCTAAAACTGATCCAGGATCAGGCCTCCCCTGTCCATGTAATCATATTCATTAGGTCTAAAAGGCTAAAACTGATCCAGGGGCCCGGTCTGAATATGGGGCCTGGTCTGAATATGGGGCCTGGTCTGAATATGGGGCCTGGTCTGAATATGGCATGGGGCCTGGTCTGAATATGGGGCCTGGTCTGAATATGTGGTCTGGTCTGAATATGGGCCAGCCTGGTCTGGCCTTGGCATGGGGCCAACAGAACAGTCTCTCATCCTCTTCTCATTCCACATCTGCCATGTCCACATCCCCCTGGGACACACCCCCTTTCTGGTCTGGCTGCTGGCTGCCTTTGTTGTGCTGCTGCCTTTGGTGCTGCTGCCTTCTTTGGTGCTGCTGCCTTCTTTGGTGCTGCCAACGCCTTAGTCTTTGTTGCTGCCTCAACTAAGGAGGGAGAAAGAGAGACAGACCTCAGATGCTGCACACAGAGAGAGATATATATATATAGCCTATACACAGGCCAGTTTATTAGGTACACTACCCGTTCCCCTAAAGGAGAAGAATGGTGCCAGCTAACAGGCCAGTTTATTAGGTACACTACCCCGTTCCCCTAAAGGAGAAGAATGGTGCCAGCTAACAGGCCAGTTTATTAGGTACACTACCCGTTCCCCTAAAGGAGAAGAATGGTGCCAGCTAACAGGCCAGTTTATTAGGTACACTACCCCGTTCCCTAAAGGAGAAGAATGGTGCCAGCTAACAGGCCAGTTTATTAGGTACACTACCCCGTTCCCCTAAAGGAGAAGAATGGTGCCAGCTAACAGGCCAGTTTATTAGGTACACTACCCCGTTCCCCTAAAGGAGAAGAATGGTGCCAGCTAACAGGCCAGTTTATTAGGTACACTACCCCGTTCCCCTAAAGGAGAAGAATGATGAAACGCCATCTGTGAACATCAGTTCTACAATGTGAGGGGTGACTAAAGTCAGCTCCTACATTATGAGGGGACTAAAGTCAGCTAACAATATGAGGGGTGACTAAAGTCAGCTACTCTACATTGTGAGGGTGACTAAAGTCAGCTACCTACAATATGAGGGTGACTAAAGTCAGCTACTCTACATTATGAGGGTGACTAAAGTCAGCTACTCTACATTATGAGGGGTGACTAAAGTCAGCTACTCTACATTATGAGGGGTGACTAAAGTCAGCTACTCTACAATATGAGGGGTGACTAAAGTCAGCTACTCTACATTATGAGGGTGACTAAAGTCAGCTACTCTACATTATGAGGGGTGACTAAAGTCAGCTACTCTACATTATGAGGGTGACTAAACTCAGCTACTCTACATTGTGAGGGTGACTAAACTCAGCTACTCTACATTGTGAGGGTGACTAAAGTCAGCTACTATACATCGAGGGGTGACTAAAGTCAGCTACTATACATTGAGGGGTGACTAAAGTCCGCTACTATACATTGAGGGTGACTAAAGTCAGCTACTATACATTATGAGGGGTGACTAAAGTCAGCTACTCTACATTATGAGGGGTGACTAAAGTCAGCTACTCTACATTATGAGGGGTGACTAAAGTCAGCTACTCTACATTATGAGGGTGACTAAAGTCAGCTACTCTACATTATGAGGGTGACTAAAGTCAGCTACTCTACATTATGAGGGGTGACTAAAGTCAGCTACTCTACATTATGAGGGGTGACTAAAGTCAGCTACTCTACATTATGAGGGTGACTAAAGTCAGCTACTCTACAATATGAGGGGTGACTAAAGTCAGCTACTCTACATTGTGAGGGTGACTAAAGTCAGCTACTCTACAATATGAGGGTGACTAAAGTCAGCTACTCTACATTATGAGGTGACTAAAGTCAGCTACTCTACATTATGAGGGTGACTAAACTCAGCTACTCTACATTGTGAGGGGTGACTAAACTCAGCTACTCTACATTGTGAGGGGTGACTAAAGTCAGCTACTATACATCGAGGGGTGACTAAAGTCAGCTACTATACTTTGAGGGGTGACTAAAGTCCGCTACTATACATTGAGGGGTGACTAAAGTCCGCTACTATACATTGAGGGGTGACTAAAGTCAGCTACTCTACATTGAGGGGTGACTAAAGTCAGCTACTCTACATTATGAGGGGTGACTAAAGTCAGCTACTCTACATTATGAGGGGTGACTAAACTCAGCTACTCTACATTATGAGGGGTGACTAAAGTCAGCTACTCAGAGGGTGACTAAAGTCAGCTACTACATTATGAGGGTGACTAAAGTCAGCTACTCTACATTGAGGGTGACTAAACTCAGCTACTCTACATTGTGAGGGGTGACTAAACTCAGCTACTCTACGTTGTGAGGGGTGACTAAAGTCAGCTACTCTACATTGTGAGGGGTGACTAAAGTCAGCTACTCTACATTGTGAGGGGTGACTAAAGTCAGCTACTCTACATTATGAGGGTGACTAAAGTCAGCTACTCTACATTATGAGGGTGACTAAAGTCAGCTACTCTACATTGAGGGTGACTAAAGTCAGCTACTCTACATTGAGGGGTGACTAAAGTCAGCTACTCTACATTGAGGGTGACTAAACTCAGCTACTCTACATTGTGAGGGGACTGAGCTAAACATCAGCTAAAGTCACTATACATTGAGGGGTGACTAAAGTCAGCTAAAGTCTCTACATTGAGGGTGACTAAAGTCAGCTACTCTACATTGAGTGACTAAAGTCAGCTGTTCTACATTATGAGGGGTGACTAAAGTCAGCTACTCTACATTATGAGGGGTGACTAAAGTCAGCTACTCTACATTATGAGGGGTGACTAAAGTCAGCTGTTATACATTGAGGGTGACTAAAGTCAGCTACTCTACATTATGAGGGTGACTAAAGTCAGCTACTCTACATTCTGAAGTGACTAAACTCAGCTACTCTACATTGTGAGGGGTGACTAAACTCAGCTACTCTACGTTGTGTGACTAAAGTCAGTACTCTACATTGTGAGGGTGACTAAAGTCAGCTACTCTACATTGTGAGGGGTGACTAAAGTCAGCTGCTCTACATTATGAGGGGTGACTAAAGTCAGCTACTCTACATTGTGAGGGGTGACTAAAGTCAGCTACTATACATTGAGGGTGACTAAAGTCAGCTACTATACATTGAGGATGACTAAAGTCCGCTACTATACATTGAGGGCTAAAGTCCGCTACTATACATTGAGGGTGACTAAAGTCAGCTACTATACATTGAGGGTGACTAAAGTCAGCTACTATACATTGAGGTTGACTAAAGTCAGCTGTTATACATTGAGGGTGACTAAAGTCAGCTGTTATACATTGAGGGTGACTAAAGTCAGCTACTATACATTGAGGGTGACTAAAGTCAGCTGTTATACATTGAGGGTGACTAAAGTCAGCTGCTCTGATTGACAGGTGGAGAGTTTATCCTTTCTGAAGTGGATACGACAAACAACTCAGAGGAAATGTGATTCAACAACCCAGTTTAAAAATGTATAGTTATTCACTTCTTACCTTCCATGCGGCCTTCTCTGCTTTCATATGTTGCAGCTGTTTGAGCAACTTCACTTCTTCCCAGACAGAGTGATGTTGGCTCTGGGGCTGGAGCTGATCAGGGACGACAAACAACAACATCCCTTTCAGACTACAGAGTGATGTTGGCTCTGGAGCTGATCAGGGACGACAAACAACAACATCCCTTTCAGACTACAGAGTGATGTTGGCTCTGGAGCTGATCAGGGACGACAAACAACAACATCCCTTTCAGACTACAGAGTGATGTTGGCTCTGGAGCTGATCAGAGACGACAAACAACAACAACATCCCTTTCAGACTACAGAGTGATGTTGGCTCTGGGGCTGATCAGGGACGACAAACAACAACATCCCTTTCAGACTACAGAGTGATGTTGGCTCTGGGGCTGATCAGGGACGACAAACAACAACATCACTTTCAGACTGAAACATGGCAATGATGATGGCTCTGAAGCTGAACAAACACAAAGCTCAACAAGCCAATCAGACCACAGCAGCTCAACAAGCTCAATCAGACCACAGCAACAAAGACCTTTACTACTACCATGATGTTGGCTCTGGACTTAGACTCAAAACAACCACAACACTTCACCTGGGTACTACTACCATACACCCTAGGACTTAGGACTCAAAACAACCACAACACCTCACCTGGGTACTACTACCATACACCCCAGGACTCAAAACAACCACAACACTTCACCTGGTCAGGATCCTGGACAACAACACTTCACCTGGTCAGATCCTGGCAACAAACTTCACCTGGTCAGGATCTGGACACCAACACCTGGTCAGGATCCTGGACAACCACAACACTTCACCTGGTCAGGATCCTGGACAACCACAACACTTCACCTGGTCAGGATCCTGGAAACAACAACACACCTCACCTGGTCAGGATCCTGGACAACCAACACTTCACCTGGTCAGGATCCTGGACAACAACACTTCACCTGGTCAGGATCCTGGACAACAACACTTCACCTGGTCAGGATCCTGGACAACAACAACACTTCACCTGGTCAGGATCCTGGACAACCACAACACTTCACCTGGTCAGGATCCTGGACAACCACAACACTTCACCTGGTCAGGATCCTGGACAACAACAACACTTCACCTGGTCAGGATCCTGGACAACAACAACACTTCACCTGGTCAGGATCCTGGACAACAACAACACTTCACCTGGTCAGGATCCTGGACAACAACATTTCACCTGGTCAGGATCCTGGACAACAACATTTCACCTGGTCAGGATCCTGGACAACAACATTTCACCTGGTCAGGATCCCGGACAACAACAACACGTCACCTGGTCAGGATCCTGGACAACCACAACACTTCACCTGGTCAGGATCCTGGACAACAACAACACTTCACCTGGTCAGGATTTTGGACAACCACATTCAGAACACAGGATCCTGGACAACCACATTCAGAACACAGGCCCATTGGTCAGGCAGTTTGCTCATGCTTGTTGTTCTCCATCTTTGTTGGTTAATCTACCCATAAATATCTACCCATAAATATACCACTGTTTTATTATATCTATGACTGTACCACCAAGTACATTTGTCTCCGCCCGGTCCCATGAGTCTTCAAGTATCCCCTAGGGGTACCCCTGGTTAACAACCACTGGCTTACAGTATGAAGTACAAACAGTCTGGAAACAGGACCTACTTTCTCTTCCTGAGATGGTGGATGGTGGTGAGTCCTTCGTCCACCACAGCTCCCACCTTGATGTGTCTCCTCCTCTTCTCACGGGTCAGATTCCTCCGCCGCTTATAGAGCTTCTTGCCCAGCTCCTGATGAACATACATCACAACATAAGGCTTTCTGGGGGTTTAGCTAGCTGGTAACACATAACGTAGACAGTATTGATTCACATCTTAATTAAAATGTTACATTTTTGGTGCAGTGTTACTAGAAATAACAACGTTGTAGCTAGCTTACATTGAAATGTGTCATAACGAAATAATGCCATGTGATCTAACTGCAGCTTAGCTAGTTAGCCGTTTTGCTAACACGAACTTCTTGGATGTAATTTTACCTTCAACATTAAACGAGCTGTCTTTCTGGTTCTAGGTTATGATGAAGTAACCTTTCTACATCTCGTACTGGTGTAAATATCAAAGTAAAGTTAGGTTTTATATGTGTAACTTACTGTCTTGGGTCTGTTGATCTTTCCACCCGGTGTTCCAGTCTTCCCCATGCTTGCTGCTGTAATATGAGAGGCGTTAGGAGAGTTCCGGGCTAACTTCTCATTGGCTGGAAGAGACCACTTTCTCCCATTTTCATTGGCTGGAACGTTCTTCTTCTTCTTCTTCTTCTTCTTCCAAAACAATGCTGAGGTTTAACGGCGGGTTGGCATCCAATAAATGTTGCATTACTGCCACCTACTAGGCTGGAGTAAATCAACAAAGAATACAGCAAATACCCTACCATCTAACACTACACTCACAACCAGTATTAATAAATACCATCTAACACTACACTCACAACCAGTATTAATAAATACCCATCTAACACTACACTCATAACCAGTATTAATAAATACCATCTAACACTACACTCATAACCAGTATTAATAAATACCATCTAACACTACACTCACAACCAGTATTAATAAATACCATCTAACACTACACTCATAACCAGTATTAATAAATACCATCTAACACTACACTCACAACCAGTATTAATAAATACCCATCTAACACTACACTCACAACCAGTATTAATAAATACCATCTAACACTACACTCACAACCAGTATTAATAAATACCATCTAACACTACACTCACAACCAGTATTAATAAATACCCATCTAACACTACACTCACAACCAGTATTAATAAATACCATCTAACACTACACTCACAACCAGTATTAATAAATACCATCTAACACTACACTCACAACCAGTATTAATAAATACCATCTAACACTACACTCACAACCAGTATTAATAAATACCATCTAACACTACACTCACAACCAGTATTAATAAATACCATCTAACACTACACTCACAACCAGTATTAATAAATACCATCTAACACTACACTCTCAACCAGTATTAATAAATACCTATTTATCTTGTCTCGCCCTACTTCAGGCCACAACCAGTATTAATAAATATGGGCCACCACCACTGAACCCCACCCTGTTACTTATCTCCTGATGTCTCACACCAAAACCTCTCTGCAGCTGCCACCACCACTGAACCCCACCCTGTTACTCTCCTGATGTCTCCTCACCAAACTGAACCTCCTCCAAGCGACACCCAAACACCTCCTGCTGCCACCACCACTGAACCCCACCCTGTTACTGTCTCACACCCAAACACCTCTCTGCAGCTACCAAACCCCACCCTGTTACTCTCCATCTGCAGCTGACACTAACTGAACCCCACCCTGTTACTCTCCAGATGTCTCAGCACACCATCAAACACCTCTCTGCAGCTGCCACCACCACTGAACCCCACCCTGTTACTCTCCCGATGTCTCACACACCCAAACACCTCTCTGCAGCTGCCACCACCACTGAACCCCACCCTGTTACTCTCCCGATGTCTCACACACCCAAAGACCTCTCTGCAGCTGCCACCACCACTGAACCCCACCCTGTTACTCTCCCGATGTCTCACACACCCAAAGACCTCTCTGCAGCTGCCACCAATGAACCCCACCCTGTTACCTCCTGATCTACACCCAAACTCTCTGCAGCTGCCACCAGTATTAATAAATACCATCTGAACCCCACCCCAGTTACCATGTCTCACACAAAAGACAAAGACCTAATAAATATTACCACTGAACCCCAAAGAAAATGTTTTTATGTCTCACACACCCAAAGACCTCTCTGCAGCTGCCACCACCACTGAACCCCACCCTGTTTTGTCTCCCGATGTCTCACACACCAAAGTCCCTCTCTTACACCACTCTCCCTGTTACTCTCCCGATGTCTCACACACCCAAAGACCTCTCCAACAGCTGCCACCACAACCAGTCTTATTTTTTACCTCTCCATCTGCAGCAAACTGTATTAATACAATTCTATTTTAAACCCCACCCATGCCTACCATCAACCAGATGTCTATTAATAAATACACACACATCTTAACCTGTTGCAGCTAAATGTAAAACACCACTGAACCCTTGGTTTTACCACAGTGGGTTTCTCCCATTCAGGGGACCCAAACAAACAGATTCTCCTGCTGATGTACATGTAGAACTTCACAACTACACCAGTTAATGAACAGTGTTTCTAACCACTAGAAAGACTACCCTGTTCAGGTTTCAGTAATCCTTTTGTCTAAACCAACACCCGTCAGTGTTTCTGGTTCTAGCAAGATGTGTTCTCACTTAATAAAAGCCCTGGGCATGTCAACAGACAGAGCAACTAGAAAACAAGACATAGTATACAGACAGAGCAACATAGACAAGCAAGACATAGCATACAGACAGAGCAACATAGAACAAGCACCATACAGACAGAACAACATAGAACAAGCAAGACGTAGTAATAGAGCAACATAGAACAAGCAGAGACATAGACATACAGACAGAGCAACATAGAACAAGCAAACCATAGAATAGTTTGAGCAACATTTTTTTTTTTTAGCACCAGACAGTGCAACATTAGAACAAGATAGCATACTCAACATAGAACAAGATGTACTCAACACACCAGACAACACCATCAAGACCTGCAGAGCTGCCAGACGTAGCATACAGACAGAGCAACATAGACAAGCAAGACATAGCATACAGACAGAGCAACATGACAAGACCTGTTATACCTGAGACAGACCAAACATAGCTGAACAAGCCCACCCTGACTCTCCTGATGTCTCAGACCCAAACAACATAGCTGACACCACAGACTGAACCCCACCCTGTTACTCTCCTGATGTCATACCCAAACAGAGCAACCACTGAACCCCACCCTGTTACTCTCCTGATGTCTCACACACAGACAGAGCAACATAGGACACCTCTCTGCAGCTGCCACCAACACTGAACACCCTGTTACTCTCAGACAGTCTCATAGAACCCAAGCACACCTCTGCAGCTGCCACAACATAGTTACTCTCACTCACACCCAAAGACCTCTCTGCAGCTGCCACCACCACTGAACCCCACCCTGTTACTCTCCTGAGTCTCAGACACCCAAAGACCTCTCTACAGACTGCCACCACTGAACCCACCCTGTTACTCTCCCGATGTCTCAGACAGAACAACTCTCTGCAGCTGCCACCACAACCTCTATTGTCTGAGACTTATGTTTTATCCCTGACAGTACAGTTGATAACCATTACTATAAATGCTATAAATCCAATCTTAAAGTGTAGCATTGAGGAAAGAAAATGTATTTTATCTTTATTTAACTAGGCAAGTCAGTTAAAGAACAAATTCTTATTTTCAATGACGGCCCTAGGAACAGTGGGTTTAACTGCCTGTTCAGGGGCAGAACACAGATTTGTACCTTGTCAGCTCACATGGATTTGAACTTGCAACCTTCAGAATAGAGTCCAACACCTAACCACTAGGCTACCCTATAGCTATCAGGTGGTCATAATCCTTTGATTTAGTAAACCAACCCCGTCTGTTTCTGGCCTCTAGGATGTGTTCCGCATCGGGTTTGTCGGTCAACAGCCACCCTCCATACTGTCATTGGTTTTACCACTAGTGTCAAGCTTGTCTATGCTCCTCTCCTCTGATGTACATGTAGTAATTCATTAGAATACCCACCACACGATGGCATAGTGTTTCTAACAAAACCCTAGTTTGAGTTTTTTTTTTTTTTTTTTTTTACAGGGACAGTGCACATTAATCAATGTTTCAGTAAACAGTGCTGGTTTTAGCCAGCCGGCTATTCTAATGAAAAACAACCGCAGTCCCTGGGCAGGTTATTAAAAACAATTACAATATAGACAATAGCAACATAGGACAAGCAAGACATGGCATACAGACAGAGCAACATAGAACAAGCAAGACGTAGCATACAGACAGAACAACATAGAACAAGCAAGACGTAGCATACAGACAGAGCAACATAGAACAAGCAAGACATAGCATACAGACAGAGCAACATAGAACAAGAAGACATAGAATACAGACAGAGCAACATAGAACAAGCAAGACATAGCATACAGACAGAACAACATAGAACAAGCAAGAAAGCATACAGACAGAGCAACATAGAACAAGCAAGACATAGCATACAGACAGAGCAACATAGAACAAGAAGACGGTAGCATACAGACAGAACAACATAGGACAAGACGTAGCATACAGACAGAACAACATAGGACAAGCAAGACGTAACATACAGGACAGAGTTCTATATAGAACAAGAAGACGTAGCATACAGACAGAGCAACATAGGACAAGCAAGAAACGGAGTGATTCTATAGACAGAGCAACATAGGACAAGACATACAAACAGACAGAGTTCTATAGATAGAACAACAACTAATAGCAACCAAACAGGAGCAAGATAGGACAAGACGTAGCATAAGAGGACAGAGCAACATAGGACAAGACGTAGCATAAACATAGAACAAGAACCATATTCTAATGAAAGACCAAACAAGACGTGTACAGACAGAACAACATAGAATGTGAACGGAACATATTCAATGACAGAGACCAAACAAGACGTGAGTTCTACAGACAGAACAACATAACGGAACAAGAAACAGACAGAGCAACATAGAATGAAAAGGAACCATATTCTAATGAAAGACCAAACAGGACAGTTTGAGTTTCATATAGAATGTAACGACAGAACCATATAGAACTCAAACAGGTCCTGTTTGGTTTTCATTAGAATATGGTTCCGTTATATTCTATAGAACTCAAACCGTCCTGTTTGGTCTTTCATTAGAATATGGTTCCGTTACATTCTATAGAACTCACACCAAACCTGTTTGGTCTTTCATTAGAATATGGTTCCATTATTCTATGAAAACTCAACACCGTCCTGTTCTAGAATGTAACGGAACCATATAAAGACCAAACAGGACCATGTGATTCTATAACCATATTCTAATGAAAGACCAAACAGGACCTGTTTGGTCTTTCATTAGAATATGGTTCCATATTCTAATAGAACCACACCAAACAGGACCTGTTTGTTCTATAGTCTTCAACCATATTTCTAATGAAAGACCAAACAGGACTGTTTGAGTTCTATAGAATGTAACGGAACCATATTCTAATGAAAACCAAACAGGACGGTTTGAGTTCTATAGAATGTAACGGAACCATATTCTAATGAAAACCAAACAGGACGGTTTGAGTTCTATAGAATGTAACGGAACCATATTCTAATGAAAGACCAAACAGGACGTTTGAGTTCTATAGAATGTAACGGAACCATATTCTAATGAAAGACCAAACAGGACGGTTTGAGTTCTATAGAATGTAACGGAACCATATTCTAATGAAAGACCAAACAGGACGGTGTGAGTTCTATAGAATGTAACGGAACCATATTCTAATGAAAGACCAAACAGGACGGTGTGAGTTCTATAGAATGTAACGGAACCATATTCTAATGAAAGACCAAACAGGACGGTGTGAGTTCTATAGAATGTAACGGAACCATATTCTAATGAAAGACCAAACAGGACGGTGTGAGTTCTATAGAATGTAACGGAACCATATTCTAATGAAAGACCAAACAGGAAACAGGACGGTGTGAGTTCTATAGAATGTAACGGAACCATATTCTAATGAAAGACCAAACAGGACGGTGTGAGTTCTATAGAATGTAACGGAACCATATTCTAATGAAAGACCAAACAGGACGGTGTGAGTTCTATAGAATGTAACGGAACCATATTCTAATGAAAGACCAAACAGGACGGTGTGAGTTCTATAGAATGTAACGGAACCATATTCTAATGAAAGACCAAACAGGACGGTGTGAGTTCTATAGAATGTAACGGAACCATATTCTAATGAAAAACCAAACCAAACAGGACTATAGGTGTGAGTTCTATAGAATGTAACGGAACCATATTCTAATGAAAGACCAAACAGGACGGTGTGAGTTCTATAGAATGTAACGGAACCATATTCTAATGAAAGACCAAACAGGATGTAACGGAACCATATTCTAATGAAAGACCAAACAGGACGGTGTGAGTTCTAATAAAGACCAAACAGGACTATAGAACCATATTCTAATGAAAGACCAAACAGGACGGTGTGAGTTCTATAGAATGTAACGGAACCATATTCTAATGAAAGACCAAACAGGACGGTGTGAGTTCTATAGAATGTAACGGAACCATATTCTAATGAAAGACCAAACAGGACGGTGTGAGTTCTATAGAATGTAACGGAACCATATTCTAATGAAAGACCAAACAGGACGGTGTGAGTTCTATAGAATGTAACGGAACCATATTCTAATGAAAGACCAAACAGGACGGTGAGTTCTATAGAATGTAACGGAACCATATTCTAATGAAAGACCAAACAGGACGGTGTGAGTTCTATAGAATGTAACGGAACCATATTCTAATGAAAGACCAAACAGGACGGTGTGAGTTCTATAGAATGTAACGGAACCATATTCTAATGAAAGACCAAACAGGACGGTGTGAGTTCTATAGAATGTAACGGAACCATATTCTAATGAAAGACCAAACAGGACGGTGTGAGTTCTATAGAATGTAACGGAACCATATTCTAATGAAAGACCAAACAGGACGGTGTGAGTTCTATAGAATGTAACGGAACCATATTCTAATGAAAGACCAAACAGGACGGTGTGAGTTCTATAGAATGTAAACCATATTCTAATGAAAGACCAAACAGGACGGAACATATTCTAATGAAAGACCAAACAGGACGGTGTGAGTTCTATAGAATGTAACGGAACCATATTCTAATGAAAACCAAACAGGACGGTGTGAGTTCTATAGAATGTAACGGAACCATATTCTAATGAAAGACCAAACAGGACGGTGTGAGTTCTATAGAATGTAAATATTCTAATGAAAGACCAAACAGGACGGTGTGAGTTCTATAGAATGTAACGGAACCATATTCTAATGAAAGACCAAACAGGACGGTGTGAGTTCTATAGAATGTAACGGAACCATATTCTAATGAAAGACCAAACAGGACGGTGTGAGTTCTATAGAATGTAACGAAAACCATATTCTAATGAAAGAACCATATTCAAACCAAACAGGACGGTGTGAGTTCTATAGAATGTAACGGAACCATATTCTAATGAAAGACCAAACAGGACGGTGTGAGTTCTATAGAATGTAACGGAACCATATTCTAATGAAAGACCAAACAGGACGGTGTGAGTTCTATAGAATGTAACGGAACCATATTCTAATGAAAGACCAAACAGGACGGTGTGAGTTCTATAGAATGTAACGGAACCATATTCTAATGAAAGACCAAACAGGACGGTGTGAGTTCTATAGAATGTAACGGAACCATATTCTAATGAAAGACCAAACAGGACGGTGTGAGTTCTATAGAATGTAACGGAACCATATTCTAATGAAAGACCAAACAGGACGGTGTGAGTTCTATAGAATGTAACGGAACCATATTCTAATGAAAGACCAAACAGGACGGTGTGAGTTCTATAGAATGTAACGGAACCATATTCTAATGTAACGAACCATATTCTAATGAAAGACCAAACAGGACGGTGTGAGTTCTATAGAATGTAATGGAACCATATTCTAATGAAAGACCAAACAGGACGGTGTGAGTTCTATAGAATGTAACGGAACCATATTCTAATGAAAGACCAAACAGGACGGTGTGAGTTCTATAGAATGTAACGGAACCATATTCTAATGAAAGACCAAACAGGAAGTTCTATAGAATGTAACGGAACCATATTCTAATGAAAGACCAAACAGGACGGTGTGAGTTCTATAGAATGTAACGGAACCATATTCTAATGAAAGACCAAACAGGACGGTGTGAGTTCTATAGAATGTAACGGAACCATATTCTAATGAAAGACCAAACAGGACGGTGTGAGTTCTATAGAATGTAACGGAACCATATTCTAATGAAAGAATGTAACCATATTCTAATGAAAACCAAACAGGACGGTGTGAGTTCTATAGAATGTAACGGAACCATATTCTAATGAAAGACCAAACAGGACGGTGTGAGTTCTATAGAATGTAACGGAACCATATTCTAATGAAAAACCAAACAGGACAGTGTGAGTTCTATAGAATGTAACGGAACCATATTCTAATGAAAGACCAAACAGGACGGTGTGAGTTCTATAGAATGTAACGGAACCATATTCTAATGAAAGACCAAACAGGACGGTGTGAGTTCTATAGAATGTAACGGAACCATATTCTAATGAAAGACCAAACAGGACGGTGTGAGTTCTATAGAATGTAACGGAACCATATTCTAATGAAAAACCAAACAGGACGGTGTGAGTTCTATAGAATGTAACGGAACCATATTCTAATGAAAGACCAAACAGGATGGTGTGAGTTCTATAGAATGTAACGGAACCATATTCTAATGAAAAACCAAACCAAACAGGACGGTGTGAGTTCTATACAATGTAACGGAACCATATTCTAATGAAAAACCAAACAGGACGGTGTGAGTTCTATAGAATGTAACGGAACCATATTCTAATGAAAGACCAAACAGGACGGTGTGAGTTCTATAGAACGGAACCATATTCTAATGAAAGACCAAACAGGACGGTGTGAGTTCTATAGAATGTAACGGAACCATATTCTAATGAGAGACCAAACAGGACGGTGTGAGTTCTATAGAATGTAACGGAACCATATTCTAATGAAAGACCAAACAGGACGGTGTGAGTTCTATAGAATGTAACGGAACCATATTCTAATGAAAGACCAAACCAAACAGGACGGTGTGAGTTCTATAGAATGTAACGGAACCATATTCTAATGAAAGACCAAACAGGACGGTGTGAGTTCTATAGAATGTAACGGAACCATATTCTAATGAAAGACCAAACAGGACGGTGTGAGTTCTATAGAATGTAACGGAACCATATTCTAATGAAAGACCAAACAGGACGGTGTGAGTTCTATAGAATGTAACGGAACCATATTCTAATGAAAGACCAAACAGGACGGTGTGAGTTCTATAGAATGTAACGGAACCATATTCTAATGAAAGACCAAACAGGGACGGTGTGAGTTCTATAGAATGTAACGGAACCATATTCTAATGAAAGACCAAACATATTCTAATGAAAGACCAAACAGGACGGTGTGAGTTCTATAGAATGTAACGGAACCATATTCTAATGAAAGACCAAACAGGACGGTGTGAGTTCTATAGAATGTAACGGAACCATATTCTAATGAAAGACCAAACCAAACAGGACGGTGTGAGTTCTATAGAATGTAACGGAACCATATTCTAATGAAAGACCAAACAGGACGGTGTGAGTTCTATAGAATGTAACGGAACCATATTCTAATGAAAGACCAAACAGGACGGGGTGAGTTCTATAGAATGTAACGGAACCATATTCTAATGAAAGACCAAACAGGACGGTGTGAGTTCTATAGAATGTAACGGAACCATATTCTAATGAAAGACCAAACAGGACGGTGTGAGTTCTATAGAATGTAACGGAACCATATTCTAATGAAAGACCAAACAGGACGGTGTGAGTTCTATAGAATGTAACGGAACCATATTCTAATGAAAGACCAAACAGGATGGTGTGAGTTCTATAGAATGTAACGGAACCATATTCTAATGAAAAACCAAACCAAACAGGACGGTGTGAGTTCTATAGAATGTAACGGAACCATATTCTAATGAAAGACCAAACAGGACGGTGTGAGTTCTATAGAATGTAACGGAACCATATTCTAATGAAAAACCAAACAGGACAGTGTGAGTTCTATAGAATGTAACGGAACCATATTCTAATGAAAGACCAAACAGGACGGTGTGAGTTCTATAGAATGTAACGGAACCATATTCTAATGAAAGACCAAACAGGACGGGGTGAGTTCTATAGAATGTAACGGAACCATATTCTAATGAAAAACCAAACAGGACGGTGTGAGTTCTATAGAATGTAACGGAACCATATTCTAATGAAAAACCAAACAGGACGGTGTGAGTTCTATACAATGTAACGGAACCATATTCTAATGAAAAACCAAACAGGACGGTGTGAGTTCTATAGAATGTAACGGAACCATATTCTAATGAGAGACCAAACAGGACGGTGTGAGTTCTATAGAATGTAACGGAACCATATTCTAATGAAAGACCAAACAGGACGGTGTGAGTTCTATAGAATGTAACGGAACCATATTCTAATGAAAATCCAAACCAAACAGGACGGTGTGAGTTCTATAGAATGTAACGGAACCATATTCTAATGAAAAACCAAACCAAACAGGACGGTGTGAGTTCTATAGAATGTAACGGAACCATATTCTAATGAAAGACCAAACAGGACGGTGTGAGTTCTATAGAATGTAACGGAACCATATTCTAATGAAAAACCAAACAGGACGGTGTGAGTTGTATAGAATGTAACGGAACCATATTCTAATGAAAGACCAAACAGGACGGAACCATATTCTAATGAAAGACCAAACAGGACGGTGTGAGTTCTATAGAATGTAACGGAACCATATTCTAATGAAAGACCAAACAGGACGGTGTGAGTTCTATAGAATGTAACGGAACCATATTCTAATGAAAAACCAAACAGGACAGTGTGAGTTCTATAGAATGTAACGGAACCATATTCTAATGAAAGACCAAACAGGACAACCATATTCTAATGAAAGACCAAACAGGACGGTGTGAGTTCTATAGAATGTAACGGAACCATATTCTAATGAAAGACCAAACAGGACGGTGTGAGTTCTATAGAATGTAACGGAACCATATTCTAATGAAAGACCAAACAGGACGGGGTGAGTTCTATAGAATGTAACGGAACCATATTCTAATGAAAAACCAAACAGGACGGTGTGAGTTCTATAGAATGTAACGGAACCATATTCTAATGAAAAACCAAACAGGACGGTGTGAGTTCTATAGAATGTAACGGAACCATATTCTAATGAAAAACCAAACAGGACGGTGTGAGTTCTATAGAATGTAACGGAACCATATTCTAATGAAAGACCAAACAGGACGGAACCATATTCTAATGAAAAACCAAACAGGACGGTGTGAGTTCTATAGAATGTAACGGAACCATATTCTAATGAGAGACCAAACAGGACGGTGTGAGTTCTATAGAATGTAACGGAACCATATTCTAATGAAAGACCAAACAGGACGGTGTGAGTTCTATAGAATGTAACGGAACCATATTCTAATGAAAGACCAAACCAAACAGGACGGTGTGAGTTCTATAGAATGTAACGGAACCATATTCTAATGAAAAACCAAACAGGACGGTGTGAGTTCTATAGAATGTAACGGAACCATATTCTAATGAAAGACCAAACAGGACGGTGTGAGTTCTATAGAATGTAACGGAACCATATTCTAATGAAAGACCAAACAGGACGGTGTGAGTTCTATAGAATGTAACGGAACCATATTCTAATGAAAGACCAAACAGGACGGTGTGAGTTCTATAGAATGTAACGGAACCATATTCTAATGAAAGACCAAACAGGACGGTGTGAGTTCTATAGAATGTAACGGAACCATATTCTAATGAAAGACCAAACAGGACGGTGTGAGTTCTATAGAATGTAACGGAACCATATTCTAATGAAAGACCAAACAGGACGGTGTGAGTTCTATAGAATGTAACGGAACCATATTCTAATGAAAGACCAAACAGGACGGTGTGAGTTCTATAGAATGTAACGGAACCATATTCTAATGAAAGACCAAACAGGACGGTGTGAGTTCTATAGAATGTAACGGAACCATATTCTAATGAAAAACCAAACAGGACGGTGTGAGTTCTATAGAATGTAACGGAACCATATTCTAATGAAAAACCAAACAGGACGGTGTGAGTTCTATAGAATGTAACGGAACCATATTCTAATGAAAGACCAAACAGGACGGAACCATATTCTAATGAAAGACCAAACAGGACGGTGTGAGTTCTATAGAATGTAACGGAACCATATTCTAATGAGAGACCAAACAGGACGGTGTGAGTTCTATAGAATGTAACGGAACCATATTCTAATGACAGACCAAACAGGACGGTGTGAGTTCTATAGAATGTAACGGAACCATATTCTAATGAAAGACCAAACAGGACGGTGTGAGTTCTATAGAATGTAAAGGAACCATATTCTAATGAAAAACCAAACAGGACGGTGTGAGTTCTATAGAATGTAACGGAACCATATTCTAATGAAAAACCAAACAGGACGGTGTGAGTTCTATAGAATGTAACGGAACCATATTCTAATGAAAAACCAAACAGGACGGTGTGAGTTCTATAGAATGTAACGGAACCATATTCTAATGAAACACCAAACTAGGAATGGAACCATATTCTAATGAAAGACCAAACAGGACGGTGTGAGTTCTATAGAATGTAACGGAACCATATTCTAATGAAAGACCAAACAGGACGGTGTGAGTTCTATAGAATGTAACGGAACCATATTCTAATGAAAGACCAAACAGGACGGTGTGAGTTCTATAGAATGTAACGGAACCATATTCTAATGAAAAACCAAACAGGACGGTGTGAGTTGTATAGAATGTAACGGAACCATATTCTAATGAAAGACCAAACAGGACGGAACCATATTCTAATGAAAGACCAAACAGGACGGTGTGAGTTCTATAGAATGTAACGGAACCATATTCTAATGAAAGACCAAACAGGACGGTGTGAGTTCTATAGAATGTAACGGAACCATATTCTAATGAAAAACCAAACAGGACGGTGTGAGTTCTATAGAATGTAACGGAACCATATTCTAATGAAAGACCAAACAGGACGGTGTGAGTTCTATAGAATGTAACGGAACCATATTCTAATGAAAGACCAAACAGGACGGGGTGAGTTCTATAGAATGTAACGGAACCATATTCTAATGAAAAACCAAACAGGACGGTGTGAGTTCTATAGAATGTAACGGAACCATATTCTAATGAAAAACCAAACAGGACGGTGTGAGTTCTATACAATGTAACGGAACCATATTCTAATGAAAAACCAAACAGGACGGTGTGAGTTCTATAGAATGTAACGGAACCATATTCTAATGAAAGACCAAACAGGACGGTGACCATATTCTAATGAAAAACCAAACAGGACGGTGTGAGTTCTATAGAATGTAACGGAACCATATTCTAATGAGAGACCAAACAGGACGGTGTGAGTTCTATAGAATGTAACGGAACCATATTCTAATGAAAGACCAAACAGGACGGTGTGAGTTCTATAGAATGTAACGGAACCATATTCTAATGAAAGACCAAACCAAACAGGACGGTGTGAGTTCTATAGAATGTAACGGAACCATATTCTAATGAAAAACCAAACAGGACAGTGTGAGTTCTATAGAATGTAACGGAACCATATTCTAATGAAAGACCAAACAGGACGGTGTGAGTTCTATAGAATGTAACGGAACCATATTCTAATGAAAGACCAAACAGGACGGGGTGAGTTCTATAGAATGTAACGGAACCATATTCTAATGAAAGACCAAACAGGACGGTGTGAGTTCTATAGAATGTAACGGAACCATATTCTAATGAAAGACCAAACAGGACGGTGTGAGTTCTATAGAATGTAACGGAACCATATTCTAATGAAAGACCAAACAGGACGGTGTGAGTTCTATAGAATGTAACGGAACCATATTCTAATGAAAGACCAAACAGGACGGTGTGAGTTCTATAGAATGTAACGGAACCATATTCTAATGAAAGACCAAACAGGACGGTGTGAGTTCTATAGAATGTAACGGAACCATATTCTAATGAAAAACCAAACAGGACGGTGTGAGTTCTATAGAATGTAACGGAACCATATTCTAATGAAAAACCAAACAGGACGGTGTGAGTTCTATAGAATGTAACGGAACCATATTCTAATGAAAAACCAAACAGGACGGTGTGAGTTCTATAGAATGTAACGGAACCATATTCTAATGAAAGACCAAACAGGACGGAACCATATTCTAATGAAAGACCAAACAGGACGGTGTGAGTTCTATAGAATGTAACGGAACCATATTCTAATGAAAGACCAAACAGGACGGTGTGAGTTCTATAGAATGTAACGGAACCATATTCTAATGAAAAACCAAACAGGACGGTGTGAGTTCTATAGAATGTAACGGAACCATATTCTAATGAAAGACCAAACAGGACGGTGTGAGTTCTATAGAATGTAACGGAACCATATTCTAATGAAAAACCAAACAGGACGGTGTGAGTTCTATAGAATGTAACGGAACCATATTCTAATGAAAAACCAAACAGGACAGTGTGAGTTCTATAGAATGTAACGGAACCATATTCTAATGAAAGACCAAACAGGACGGTGTGAGTTCTATAGAATGTAACGGAACCATATTCTAATGAAAGACCAAACAGGACGGTGTGAGTTCTATAGAATGTAACGGAACCATATTCTAATGAAAAACCAAACAGGACGGTGTGAGTTCTATAGAATGTAACGGAACCATATTCTAATGAAAGAAACCAAACAGGACGGTGTGAGTTCTATAGAATGTAACGGAACCATATTCTAATGAAAACCAAACAGGACGGTGTGAGTTCTATAGAATGTAACGGAACCATATTCTAATGAAAGACCAAACAGGACGGGGTGAGTTCTATAGAATGTAACGGAACCATATTCTAATGAAAGACCAAACAGGACGGTGTGAGTTCTATAGAATGTAACGGAACCATATTCTAATGAAAAACCAAACAGGACGGTGTGAGTTCTATAGAATGTAACGGAACCATATTCTAATGAAAAACCAAACAGGACGGTGTGAGTTCTATAGAATGTAACGGAACCATATTCTAATGAAAGACCAAACAGGACGGAACCATATTCTAATGAAATTCTAATGACCAAACAGGACGGTGTGAGTTCTATAGAATGTAACGGAACCATATTCTAATGAGAGACCAAACAGGACGGTGTGAGTTCTATAGAATGTAACGGAACCATATTCTAATGACAGACCAAACAGGACGGTGTGAGTTCTATAGAATGTAACGGAACCATATTCTAATGAAAGACCAAACAGGACGGTGTGAGTTCTATAGAATGTAAAGGAACCATATTCTAATGAAAAACCAAACAGGACGGTGTGAGTTCTATAGAATGTAACGGAACCATATTCTAATGAAAAACCAAACAGGACGGTGTGAGTTCTATAGAATGTAACGGAACCATATTCTAATGAAAAACCAAACAGGACGGTGTGAGTTCTATAGAATGTAACGGAACCATATTCTAATGAAAAACCAAACAGGACGGTGTGAGTTCTATAGAATGTAACGGAACCATATTCTAATGAAAAACCAAACAGGACGGTGTGAGTTCTATAGAATGTAACGGAACCATATTCTAATGAAAAACCAAACAGGACGGTGTGAGTTCTATAGAATGTAACGGAACCATATTCTAATGAAAGACCAAACAGGACGGAACCATATTCTAATGAAAGACCAAACAGGACGGAACCATATTCTAATGAAAGACCAAACAGGACGGTGTGAGTTCTATAGAATGTAACGGAACCATATTCTAATGAAAAACCAAACAGGACGGTGTGAGTTCTATAGAATGTAACGGAACCATATTCTAATGAAAAACCAAACAGGACGGTGTGAGTTCTATAGAATGTAACGGAACCATATTCTAATGAAAGACCAAACAGGACGGAACCATATTCTAATGAAAGACCAAACAGGACGGTGTGAGTTCTATAGAATGTAACGGAACCATATTCTAATGAGAGACCAAACAGGACGGTGTGAGTTCTATAGAATGTAACGGAACCATATTCTAATGACAGACCAAACAGGACGGTGTGAGTTCTATAGAATGTAACGGAACCATATTCTAATGAAAGACCAAACAGGACGGTGTGAGTTCTATAGAATGTAACGGAACCATATTCTAATGAAAGACCAAACAGGACGGTGTGAGTTCTATAGAATGTAACGGAACCATATTCTAATGAAAGACCAAACCAAACAGGATGGTGTGAGTTCTATAGAATGTAACGGAACCATATTCTAATGAAAGACCAAACCAAACAGGATGGTGTGAGTTCTATAGAATGTAACGGAACCATATTCTAATGAAAAACCAAACAGGACGGTGTGAGTTCTATAGAATGTAACGGAACCATATTCTAATGAAAGACCAAACAGGACGGAACCATATTCTAATGAAAGACCAAACAGGACGGTGTGAGTTCTATAGAATGTAACGGAACCATATTCTAATGAGAGACCAAACAGGACGGTGTGAGTTCTATAGAATGTAACGGAACCATATTCTAATGACAGACCAAACAGGACGGTGTGAGTTCTATAGAATGTAACGGAACCATATTCTAATGAAAGACCAAACAGGACGGTGTGAGTTCTATAGAATGTAACGGAACCATATTCTAATGAAAGACCAAACAGTACGGTGTGAGTTCTATAGAATGTAACGGAACCATATTCTAATGAAAGACCAAACCAAACAGGATGGTGTGAGTTCTATAGAATGTAACGGAACCATATTCTAATGAAAGACCAAACCAAACAGGATGGTGTGAGTTCTATAGAATGTAACGGAACCATATTCTAATGAAAAACCAAACCAAACAGGACGGTGTGAGTTCTATAGAATGTAACGGAACCATATTCTAATGAAAGACCAAACAGTACGGTGTGAGTTCTATAGAATGTAACGGAACCATATTCTAATGAAAAACCAAACCAAACAGTACGGTGTGAGTTCTATAGAATGTAACGGAACCATATTCTAATGAAAAACCAAACCAAACAGGACGGGGTGAGTTCTATAGAATGTAACGGAACCATATTCTAATGAAAAACCAAACCAAACAGGACGGTGTGAGTTCTATAGAATGTAACGGAACCATATTCTAATGAAAAACCAAACAGGACGGTGTGAGTTCTATAGAATGTAACGGAACCATATTCTAATGAAAAACCAAACAGGACGGTGTGAGTTCTATAGAATGTAACGGAACCATATTCTAATGAAAAACCAAACAGGACGGTGTGAGTTCTATAGAATGTAACGGAACCATATTCTAATGAAAAACCAAACAGGACGGTGTGAGTTCTATAGAATGTAACGGAACCATATTCTAATGAAAAACCAAACAGGACGGTGTGAGTTCTATAGAATGTAACGGAACCATATTCTAATGAAAGACCAAACAGGACGGTGTGAGTTCTATAGAATGTAACGGAACCATATTCTAATGAAAAACCAAACAGGACGGTGTGAGTTCTATAGAATGTAACGGAACCATATTCTAATGAAAAACCAAACAGGACGGTGTGAGTTCTATAGAATGTAACGGAACCATATTCTAATGAAAGACCAAACAGTACGGTGTGAGTTCTATAGAATGTAACGGAACCATATTCTAATGAAAGACCAAACCAAACAGGATGGTGTGAGTTCTATAGAATGTAACGGAACCATATTCTAATGAAAGACCAAACCAAATATTCAGGATGGTGTGTGAGTTCTATAGAATGTAACGGAACCATATTCTAATGAAAAACCAAACAGGACGGTGTGAGTTCTATAGAATGTAACGGAACCATATTCTAATGAAAGACCAAACAGAATGTACGGAACCATATTCTAATGAAAGACCAAACAGGACGGTGTGAGTTCTATAGAATGTAACGGAACCATATTCTAATGAGAGACCAAACAGGACGGTGTGAGTTCTATAGAATGTAACGGAACCATATTCTAATGACAGACCAAACAGGACGGTGTGAGTTCTATAGAATGTAACGGAACCATATTCTAATGAAAGACCAAACAGGACGGTGTGAGTTCTATAGAATGTAACGGAACCATATTCGAATGAAAGACCAAACAGTACGGTGTGAGTTCTATAGAATGTAACGGAACCATATTCTAATGAAAGACCAAACCAAACAGGATGGTGTGAGTTCTATAGAATGTAACGGAACCATATTCTAATGAAAAACCAAACCAAACAGGACGGTGTGAGTTCTATAGAATGTAACGGAACCATATTCTAATGAAAGACCAAACAGTACGGTGTGAGTTCTATAGAATGTAACGGAACCATATTCTAATGAAAAACCAAACCAAACAGGACGGTGTGAGTTCTATAGAATGTAACGGAACCATATTCTAATGAAAAACCAAACCAAACAGGACGGTGTGAGTTCTATAGAATGTAACGGAACCATATTCTAATGAAAAACCAAACCAAACAGGACGGTGTGAGTTCTATAGAATGTAACGGAACCATATTCTAATGAAAAACCAAACAGGACGGTGTGAGTTCTATAGAATGTAACGGAACCATATTCTAATGAAAAACCAAACAGGACGGTGTGAGTTCTATAGAATGTAACGGAACCATATTCTAATGAAAAACCAAACAGGACGGTGTGAGTTCTATAGAATGTAACGGAACCATATTCTAATGAAAAACCAAACAGGACGGTGTGAGTTCTATAGAATGTAACGGAACCATATTCTAATGAAAAACCAAACAGGACGGTGTGAGTTCTATAGAATGTAACGGAACCATATTCTAATGAAAGACCAAACAGGACGGAACCATATTCTAATGAAAGACCAAACAGGACGGTGTGAGTTCTATAGAATGTAACGGAACCATATTCTAATGAAAAACCAAACAGGACGGTGTGAGTTCTATAGAATGTAACGGAACCATATTCTAATGAAAAACCAAACAGGACGGTGTGAGTTCTATAGAATGTAACGGAACCATATTCTAATGAAAGACCAAACAGTACGGTGTGAGTTCTATAGAATGTAACGGAACCATATTCTAATGAAAGACCAAACCAAACAGGATGGTGTGAGTTCTATAGAATGTAACGGAACCATATTCTAATGAAAGACCAAACCAAACAGGATGGTGTGAGTTCTATAGAATGTAACGGAACCATATTCTAATGAAAAACCAAACAGGACGGTGTGAGTTCTATAGAATGTAACGGAACCATATTCTAATGAAAGACCAAACAGGACGGAACCATATTCTAATGAAAGACCAAACAGGACGGTGTGAGTTCTATAGAATGTAACGGAACCATATTCTAATGAGAGACCAAACAGGACGGTGTGAGTTCTATAGAATGTAACGGAACCATATTCTAATGACAGACCAAACAGGACGGTGTGAGTTCTATAGAATGTAACGGAACCATATTCTAATGAAAGACCAAACAGGACGGTGTGAGTTCTATAGAATGTAACGGAACCATATTCTAATGAAAGACCAAACAGTACGGTGTGAGTTCTATAGAATGTAACGGAACCATATTCTAATGAAAGACCAAACCAAACAGGATGGTGTGAGTTCTATAGAATGTAACGGAACCATATTCTAATGAAAGACCAAACCAAACAGGATGGTGTGAGTTCTATAGAATGTAACGGAACCATATTCTAATGAAAAACCAAACCAAACAGGACGGTGTGAGTTCTATAGAATGTAACGGAACCATATTCTAATGAAAAACCAAACAGGACGGTGTGAGTTCTATAGAATGTAACGGAACCATATTCTAATGAAAGACCAAACAGGACGGTGTGAGTTCTATAGAATGTAACGGAACCATATTCTAATGAAAGACCAAACCAAACAGGATGGTGTGAGTTCTATAGAATGTAACGGAACCATATTCTAATGAAAAACCAAACCAAACAGGACGGTGTGAGTTCTATAGAATGTAACGGAACCATATTCTAATGAAAGACCAAACCAAACAGGACGGTGTGAGTTCTATAGAATGTAACGGAACCATATTCTAATGAAAAACCAAACCAAACAGGACGGTGTGAGTTCTATAGAATGTAACGGAACCATATTCTAATGAAAGACCAAACAGGACGGTGTGAGTTCTATAGAATGTAACGGAACCATATTCTAATGAAAGACCAAACCAAACAGGACGGTGTGAGTTCTATAGAATGTAACGGAACCATATTCTAATGAAAGACCAAACAGGACGGTGTGAGTTCTATAGAATGTAACGGAACCATATTCTAATGAAAGACCAAACAGGACGGTGTGAGTTCTATAGAATGTAACGGAACCATATTCTAATGAAAGACCAAACAGGACGGGGTGAGTTCTATAGAATGTAACGGAACCATATTCTAATGAAAGACCAAACAGGACGGTGTGAGTTCTATAGAATGTAACGGAACCATATTCTAATGAAAGACCAAACAGGACGGTGTGAGTTCTATAGAATGTAACGGAACCATATTCTAATGAAAGACCAAACAGGATGGTGTGAGTTCTATAGAATGTAACGGAACCATATTCTAATGAAAAACCAAACCAAACAGGACGGTGTGAGTTCTATAGAATGTAACGGAACCATATTCTAATGAAAGACCAAACAGGACGGTGTGAGTTCTATAGAATGTAACGGAACCATATTCTAATGAAAAACCAAACAGGACAGTGTGAGTTCTATAGAATGTAACGGAACCATATTCTAATGAAAGACCAAACAGGACGGTGTGAGTTCTATAGAATGTAACGGAACCATATTCTAATGAAAGAACAAACAGGACGGTGTGAGTTCTATAGAATGTAACGGAACCATATTCTAATGAAAGACCAAACCAAACAGGGGCGGTGAGTTCTATAGAATGTAACGGAACCATATTCTAATGAAAGACCAAACAGGACGGTGTGAGTTCTATAGAATGTAACGGAACCATATTCTAATGAAACACCAAACAGGACGGTGTGAGTTCTATAGAATGTAACAGAACCATATTCTAATGAAAGACCAAACCAAACAGGGCGGTGTGAGTTCTATAGAATGTAACGGTGATTTTATATTGAAACATACAGTAGTTGTATTTTAATGTAGACCTATAGGGAAGATAGGTCCTGTGGAGATGCTCATATTGAAACGTTTCATATGTTTTCTTTGTCTTGCATCTCGCAAACACACTCATCAGCGTCCCTGACTCTAGTTGTCTACTTGAGTCTACTGCGAGCTGGGGTAGTCCGTTCCACGCCAGGCGAGCTGGGCTAGCTCGTTTCACACCAGGTGAGCTGGGGTAGTCCGTTCCACGCCAGGTGAGCTGGGCTAGTTCGTTTCATGCCAGGCGAGCTGGGCTAGTTCGTTTCATGCCAGGCGAGCTGGGCTAGTTCGTTTCATGCCAGGCGAGCTGGGCTGTTCGTTTCATGCCAGGCGAGCTGGGCTAGTTCGTTTCATGCCAGGCGAGCTGGGCTGGTTCGTTTCATGCCAGGCGAGCTGGGCTGGTTCGTTCCACACCAGGTGAACTGGGGTTGTTAGTTTCACGCCAGGCGAGCTGGGCTAGTTCGTTCCACACCAGGTGAGCTGGGGTTGCTAGTTTCACGCCAGGCGAGCTGGGCTAGTTCGTTCCACACCAGGTGAGCTGGGGTTGTTAGTTTCACGCCAGGCGAGCTGGGGTTGTTAGTTTCATGCCAGGCGAGCTGGGGTTGTTAGTTTCATGCCAGGCGGCTGGGGCTGTTAGTTTCATGCCAGGCGAGCTGGGGTTGTTAGTTCCATGCCAGGCGAGCTGGGGTTGTTAGTTTCATGCCAGGCGAGCTGGGGTTGTTAGTTTCATGCCAGGCGAGCTGGGGTTGTTAGTTTCATGCCAGGCGAGCTGGGGTTTGTGGTTTCCGCCAGGCGAGCTGGGGTTGTTAGTTTCACGCCAGGCGAGCTGGGGTTGTTAGTTTCACGCCAGGCGAGCTGGGGTTGTTAGTTTCATGCCAGGCGAGCTGGGGTTGTTAGTTTCACGCCAGGCGAGCTGGGGTTGTTAGTTTCACGCCAGGCGAGCTGGGGTTGTTAGTTTCATGCCAGGCGAGCTGGGGTTGTTAGTTTCACGCCAGGCGAGCTGGGGTTGTTAGTTTCACGCCAGGCGAGCTGGGGCTGTTAGTTTCACGCCAGGCGAGCTGGGGTTGTTAGTTTCACGCCAGGCGAGCTGGGGTTGTTAGTTTCACGCCAGGCGAGCTGGGGCTGTTAGTTTCACGCCAGGTGAGCTGGGGCTGTTAGTTTCACGCCAGGCGAGCTGGGGCTGTTAGTTTCATGCCAGGCGAGCTGGGGTTGTTAGTTTCATGCCAGGCGAGCTGGGGTTTGTTGGTTTCACGCCAGGCGAGCTGGGGTTGTTAGTTTCACGCCAGGCGAGCTGGGGTTGTTAGTTTCACGCCAGGCGAGCTGGGGCTGTTAGTTTCACGCCAGGCGAGCTGGGGCTGTTAGTTTCATGCCAGGCGAGCTGGGGTTGTTAGTTTCATGCCAGGCGAGCTGGGGTTGTTAGTTTCATGCCAGGCGAGCTGGGGTTGTTAGTTTCATGCCAGGCGAGCTGGGGTTGTTAGTTTCACGCCAGGCGAGCTGGGCTAGTCCGTTTCACGCCAGGCGAGCTGGGCTAGTCCGTTCGAGAGACTGTTAGCCGTTTGTGAGACTGGTGCTAAAAAGTTGCTAAGAAGGCAAATCCGGGAGACGGAGGTGAACATAATGAACACACCACCGATTCCACTCAGTCGTGAAGAGCCAGGCGCTAATAGAACTCAGTCAGATCCATAATATAAACATTCTGAGCTTTGTTCAACATATATAGTTTTTATTATTATCCAATCATTTAAAACAAAACAAAATGACAAGAAGTCTGGACTTCAGTGTTCTCATATATGTAGTTCCAGCCATGGGTGTGGGGGATGAAGAGTTGGGTTGGATCCCATCCAGGTTGGGGGATGAAGAGTTGGGTTGGATCCCGTCCAGGTTGGGGGATGAAGAGTTGGGTTGGATCCGTCCAGGTTGGGGGATGAAGAGTTGGGTTGGATCCCGTCCAGGTTGGGGGATGAAGAGTTGGGTTGGATCCCGTCCAGGTTGGGGATGAAGAGTTGGGTTGAATCCCGTCCAGGTTGGGGGATGAAGAGTTGGGTTGGATCCCGTCCAGGTTGGGGGATGAAGAGTTGGGTTGGATCCTGTCCAGGTTGGGGGATGAAGAGTTGGGTTGGATGCCGTCCAGGTTGGGGGATGAAGAGTTGGGTTGGATCCCGTCCAGGTTGGGGGATGAAGAGTTGGGTTGGATCCCGTCCAGTTTGGGGAGGAAGAGTTGGGTTGGATCCCGTCCAGGGGACCACGTTTACTACCGTGCCACTGGCTCTCAACCTTGGGTGCTAGGACCTCTCCCCTGCATCTCCTGGCCAATCCACCAGGGGTACTTGGGAAGACTCATGAGAATGTACAGTAGACATGATGATCAGTTGTACAAACAGGGGGGGTACTTCGGGCAGAGAGAAATGTGATTGTGGGTACCATATAGTAACGAAAACCGGTTGAGAAGCTGTCCTTCAACAGCCCTTTACTGAACGCTGAGTCAGTACTGGCTAGAGCTACGAGCTACACACTCATTAGTGTTCTAACTGGTCCTCATTACCAGGATGCATGCTGGGAGAGGGACGCAGCCTGGGGGCCCATGTGGCGATGGAGCCAGGATGGGGGGGGATTAGGGTACATGGGTGTGTGGGGGGTAAGAGACAGAGGGACCTCACTGAGCGATCATGGAAAGAAACATTTGGCTTCAGTTCACCATTTTTACAACTCAGCACCACTACATGTCAAATCACTATGGATATCAAACTGCAACATGTCAAATCACTATGGATATCAAACTGCAACATGTCAAATCATTATGGATATCAAACTACATGTCAAATCATTATGGATATAGAACTACAACATGTCAAATCACTATGGATATAGAACTACAACATGTCAAATCACTATGGATATCAAACTACATGTCAAATCACTATGGATATCAAACTACATGTCAAATCACTATGGATATCAAACTACATGTCAAATCACTATGGATATCAAACTACATGTCAAATCACTATGGATATCAAACTACAACATGTCAAATCACTATGGATATAGAACTACAACATGTCAAATCACTATGGATATCAAACTGCAACATGTCAAATCACTATGGATATCAAACTACAACATGTCAAATCACTATGGATATAGAACTACAACATGTCAAATCACTATGGATATCAAACTGCAACATGTCAAATCACTATGGATATAGAACTACAACATGTCAAATCACTATGGATATCAAACTGCAACATGTCAAATCACTATGGATATCAAACTGCAACATGTCAAATCACTATGGATATCAAACTACAACATGTCAAATCACTATGGATATCAAACTACAACATGTCAAATCATTATGGATATCAAACTGCAACATGTCAAATCACTATGGATATAGAACTACAACATGTCAAATCACTATGGATATCAAACTGCAACATGTCAAATCACTATGGATATCAAACTACAACATGTCAAATCACTATGGATATCAAACTGCAACATGTCAAATCACTATGGATATCAAACTACAACATGTCAAATCACTATGGATATCAAACTACAACATGTCAAATCACTATGGATATCAAACTACATGTCAAATCACTATGGATATCAAACTACAACATGTCAAATGACTATGGATATCAAACTGCAACATGTCAAATCACTATGGATATCAAACTACATGTCAAATCATTATGGATATCAAACTACAACATGTCAAATCACTATGGATATCAAACTACAACATGTCAAATGACTATGGATATCAAACTGCAACATGTCAAATCACTATGGATATCAAACTACATGTCAAATCACTATGGATATCAAACTACAACATGTCAAATGACTATGGATATCAAACTGCAACATGTCAAATCACTATGGATATAGAACTACAACATGTCAAATCACTATGGATATCAAACTGCAACATGTCAAATGACTATGGATATCAAACTGCAACATGTCAAATGACTATGGATATCAAACTGCAACATGTCAAATCACTATGGATATCAAACTACAACATGTCAAATCATTATGGATATAGAACTACAACATGTCAAATCATTATGGATATCAAACTACAACATGTCAAATCACTATGGATATCAAACTACATGTCAAATCACTATGGATATAGAACTACAACATGTCAAATCACTATGGATATCAAACTACAACATGTCAAATCACTATGGATATCAAACTACATGTCAAATCACTATGGATATCAAACTGCAACATGTCAAATCACTATGGATATCAAACTACTACATGTCAAATAACTATGGCAGGAAGGCCCAACGTGTAGGTGGCAGGAAGGCCCAACATGTAGGAGGTGGCAGGAAGGCCCAACAGGTAGGAGGTAGCAGGAAGGCCCAACAGGTAGGAGGTAGCAGCAAGGCCCAACAGGTAGGAGGTGGCAGGAAGGCCCAACATGTTGGAGGTGGCAGGAAGGCCCAACAGGTAGGAGGTAGCAGGAAGGCCCAACGTGTAGGAGGTGGCAGGAAGGCCCAACAGGTAGGAGGTAGCAGGAAGGCCCAACAGGTAGGAGGTAGCAGGAAGGCCCAACAGGTAGGAGGTAGCAGGAAGGCCCAACAGGTAGGAGGTGGCAGGAAGGCCCAACAGGTAGGAGGTAGCAGGAAGGCCCAACAGGTAGGAGGTAGCAGGAAGGCCCAACAGGTAGGAGGTGGCAGGAAGGCCCAACAGGTAGGAGGTAGCAGGAAGGCCCAACATGTAGGAGGTGGCAGGAAGGCCCAACAGGTAGGAGGTAGCAGGAAGGCCCAACAGGTAGGAGGTGATGGCAGGAAGGCCCAACAGGTAGGAGGTGATGGCAGGAAGGCCCAACAGGTAGGAGGTGATGGCAAGAAGGCCCAACAGGTAGGAGGTGGCAGGAAGGCCCAACAGGTAGGAGGTGATGGCAGGAAGGCCCAACAGGTAGGAGGTAGCAGGAAGGCCCAACAGGTAGGAGGTAGCAGCAAGGCCCAACAGGTAGGAGGTGGCAGGAAGGCCCAACAGGTAGGAGGTAGCAGCAAGGCCCAACAGGTAGGAGGTGGCAGCAAGGTGGGTAGAGGGTAGATTGTTAATCAGGCTGTAATACGCAGGGCGCTCGTTTATGAGGCGCATCGTACCATTAACGTTCGCTTGCTAGCAACATTTTCCATTATTTGTGAGCAAAGTATTAAAACACACTTCTCACAGGAAATGTGTTATAGGTTCAGAAGTCAATGCTTTACAAAGGAGCACAGTGTATATTAGACCATTTTATTGGGGGAATTAAAACATTGTTTGGAATCCATTTAAATGTTCTAGAGCTTTTTTTAAATATTTGAGAGTGGTTCAGAGACTTGTGCTTCCCTACGGAACTCCTTGTGAAATTTGGAACTCAGTACGTTCAGATCATTAAATACAGTTGGCTGAGGGTTCTAGTACACTAAAATAGTTGGACTGGACGGGCGGCTCCACAGTGAAATGGTGTCATGAAACCAAAACCAGTAGTGGTGCTGATGGCTCTGTACTCATTTACATACAGTACCAGTCATAGGTCTGGACACACCTACTCATTCAAGGGTTTGTCTTTATTTGTACTATTTTCTACATTGTAGAATAATAGTGAAGACATCACAACTATGAAATAACACATATGGAATCAGGTAGTAACCAAAAAGGTATTAAACAAATCAAAGTATGTTTTATATTTGAGATTCTTCAAAGTAGCCACCCTTTGCCTTGATGACAGATTTGCACACGCTTGGCATTCTCTCAACCAGCGTCACCTGGAATGCTTTCCCAACAGTCTTGAAGGAGTTCCCACATACGCGTAGCACTTGTTGGTTGCTTTTCCTTCACTCAGCGGTCCAACTCATCACAAACCATCTCAATTGGGTTGAGGTTGGGTGATTGTGGAGGCCAGGTTATCTGATGCAGCACTCCATCACTCTCCTTCTTGGTCAAATAGCCCTTACACAGCCTCGAGGTGTGTTGGGTCATTGTCCTGTTGAAAAACAAATGATAGTCCCACTAAACGCAAACCAGATGGGATGGCATATCGCTGCACGTTTAGTAGTGGTTTCTTTTGCAGCAATACAACCATGAAGGCCTGATTCACAGAGTCTCCTCTGAACAGTTGATGTTGAGATGTGTCTCTTAGTTGAACTCTGTGAAGCATTTATTTGGGCTGCAATTTCTGAGGCTGGTATCTCTAATAAACTGATCCTCTGCAGCAGAGGTAACTCTGGGTCTTCCTTTCCTGTGGCAGTCCACATGAGAGCCATCACTACTCTGGACGGTTCTGACTTAGAATATGTGGACTACTACAAATACCTAAGTGTCCGGTTAAATCTAGAATCGGTTTCCTAATTCGCAAGAAAGCCTCCTTCAATCATGCTAACAAACATGCCCTCGTAAAACTGACTACTACCGACTACTACCACATTTACGAAATAGCCTCCAACACTCTACTCAGCAAACTGGATGCAGTTTATCACAGTGCCATCCGTTTTGTTGCTAAAGCACATTATACCACCCACCACCGCAACCTGTATGGTCTCGTTGGCTGGGCCTCGCTACCTATTCGTCACCAGACCCACTGGCTCCAGGTCATCTATAAGTCTTTGCTAGGTAAAGCCCTGCCTTATCTCAGCTCACCGGTCACGATAACAACAGCCACCAGTAGCATGCGCTCCTGCAGGTATATCTCACTGGTCACACCCAAAGCCAACACTTCCTTTGACCACCTTTCCTTCCAGTTCTATGCTGCCAATGACTGGAACGAATTGCAAAAATCAGTGAAGCTGGAGACTTATATCTCCCTTACTAACTTCAAGCATATACAATCTGAGTATATACCAAGTTGCTTGACAAACATGGAGCTTTGCTCTGGTCCACAGAAGCTACCTGTGGCCTGTATATACCAAACTGCCTGTGGCCTGTATATACCAAACTGCCTGTAAATACCAAACTGCTTGTGGCCTGTATATACCAAACTGCCTGTAAATACCAAACTGCTTGTGGCCTGTAAATACCAAACTGCCTGTGGCCTGTATATACCAAACTGCCTGTATATACCAAACTGCCTGTATATACCAAACTGCCTGTGGCCTGTATATACCAAACTGCCTGTATATACCAAACGGCCTGTATATACCAAACTGCCTGTATATACCAAACTGCCTGTATATACCAAACTGCCTGTATATACCAAACTGCCTGTATATACCAAACTGCCTGTATATACCAAACTGCCTGTGGCCTGTAAATACCAAACTGCCTGTGGCCTGTATATACCAAGCTGCCTGTGGCCTGTATATACCAAACTGCCTGTATATACCAAACTGCCTGTATATACCAAACTGCCTGTGGCCGGTATATACCAAACTGCCTGTAGCCTGTATATACCAATCTGCCTGTGGCCTGTAAATACCAAACTGCCTGTGGCCTGTATATACCAAACTGCCTGTATATACCAAGCTGCCTGTGGCCTGTATATACCAAACTGCCTGTAAATACCAAACTGCCTGTGGCCTGTATATACCAAACTGCCTGTATATACCAAGCTGCCTGTGGCCTGTATATACCAAACTGCCTGTATATACCAAGCTGCCTGTGGCCTGTAAATACCAAACTGCCTGTATATACCAAGCTGCCTGTATATACCAAACTGCCTGTATATACCAAGCTGCCTGTGGCCTGTAAATACCAAACTGCCTGTATATACCAAACTGCCTGTATATACCAAGCTGCCTGTGGCCTGTATATACCAAACTGCCTGTATATACCAAGCTGCCTGTGGCCTGTAAATACCAAACTGCCTGTATATACCAAGCTGCCTGTGGCCTGTAAATACCAAACTGCCTGTATATACCAAACTGCCTGTATATAACAAGCTGCCTGTGGCCTGTATATACCAAACTGCCTGTATATACCAAGCTGCCTGTGGCCTGTAAATACCAAACTGCCTGTATATACCAAACTGCCTGTATATACCAAGCTGCCTGTGGCCTGTATATACCAAACTGCCTGTATTTACCAAGCTGCCTGTAAATACCAAACTGCCTGTATATACCAAACTGCCTGTGGCCTGTATATACCAAGCTGCCTGTGGCCTGTATATACCAAGCTGCCTGTATATACCAAGCTGCCTGTATATACCAAACTGCCTGTGGCCTGTATATACCAAGCTGCCTGTATATACCAAACTGAATGTGGCCTGTATATACCAAACTGCCTGTGGCCTGTATATACCAAACTGCCTGTGGCCTGTA
Source organism: Oncorhynchus nerka (assembly GCF_034236695.1). Taxonomy (NCBI): domain Eukaryota; kingdom Metazoa; phylum Chordata; class Actinopteri; order Salmoniformes; family Salmonidae; genus Oncorhynchus; species Oncorhynchus nerka. The sequence continues at coordinate 574,646 of NW_027040492.1, forward strand.
TATACCAAACTGCCTGTGGCCTGTATATACCAAACTGCCTGTGGCCTGTATATACCAAGCTGCCTGTGGCCTGTATATACCAAACTGCCTGTGGCCTGTATATACCAAACTGCCTGTATATACCAAACTGCCTGTGGCCTGTATATACCAATCTGCCTGTGGCCTGTATATACCAAACTGCCTGTGGCCTGTATATACCAAACTGCCTGTATATACCAAACTGCCTGTGGCCTGTATATACCAATCTGCCTCTGGCCTGTATATACCAAACTGCCTGTGGCCTGTATATACCAAACTGCCTGTATATACCAAACTGTCTGTGGCCTGTATATACCAAGCTGACTGTGGCCTGTATATACCAATCTACCTGTGGCCTGTATATACCAAACTGCCTGTGGCCTGTATATACCAAACTGCCTGTGTGCTGTATATACCAAGCTGCCTGTGGCCTGTATATACCAAACTGCCTGTATATACCAAGCTGCCTGTATATACCAAACTGCCTGTATATACCAAACTGCCTGTGGCCTGTATATACCAAACTGCCTGTATATACCAAACTGCCTGTATATACCAAACTGCCTGTATATACCAAACTGCCTGTGGCCTGTATATACCAAGCTGCATGTGGCCTGTATATACCAAGCTGCCTGTATATACCAAGCTGCATGTGGCCTGTATATACCAAACTGCCTGTATATACCAAACTGCCTGTATATACCAAACTGCCTGTATATACCAAGCTGCATGTGGCCTGTATATACCAAACTGCCTGTATATACCAAACTGCCTGTATATACCAAACTGCCTGTATATACCAAGCTGCCTGTATATACCAAACTGCCTGTATATACCAAACTGCCTGTATATACCAAGCTGCCTGTATATACCAAGCTGCCTGTATATACCAAACTGCCTGTATATACCAAGCTGCATGTGGCCTGTATATACCAAACTGCCTGTATATACCAAACTGCCTGTAAATACCAAACTGCCTGTGGCCTGTAAATACCAAACTGCCTGTATATACCAAACTGCCTGTGGCCTGTATATACCAAACTGCCTGTGGCCTGTATATACCACACTGCCTGTAGCCTGTATATACCAAACTGCCTGTAAATACCAAACTGCCTGTGGCCTGTATATACCAAACTGCCTGTATATACCAAACTGCCTGTGGCCTGTATATACCAAACTGCCTGTATATACCAAACTGCCTGTATATACCAATCTGCCTGTATATACCAAGCTGCCTGTATATACCAAACTGCCTGTATATACCAAACTGCCTGTATATACCAAACTGCCTGTGGCCTGTAAATACCAAGCTGCCTGTGGCCTGTATATACCAAACTGCCTGTGTGCTGTATATACCAAGCTGCCTGTGGCCTGTATATACCACGCTGCCTGTGGCCTGTATATACCAAACTGACTGTGGCCTGTATATACCAAGCTGCCTGTGGCCTGTATATACCAAACTGCCTGTGGCCTGTAAATACCAAGCTGCCTGTGGCCTGTATATACCAAACTGCCTGTGGCCTGTATATACCAAGCTGCCTGTATATACCAATCTGCCTGTGGCCTGTATATACCAAACTGCCTGTGGCCTGTATATACCAAACTGCCTGTGGCCTGTATATACCAAGCTGCCTGTGGCCTGTATATACGAATCTGCCTGTGGCCTGTATATACCAAACTGCCTGTGGCCTGTATATACCAAACTGCCTGTGTGCTGTATATACCAAGCTGCCTGTGGCCTGTATATACCAAACTGCCTGTATATACCAAGCTGCCTGTATATACCAAACTGCCTGTATATACCAAACTGCCTGTATATACCAAACTGCCTGTGGCCTGTATATACCAAGCTGCCTGTATATACCAAGCTGCATGTGGCCTGTATATACCAAGCTGCCTGTATATACCAAGCTGCATGTGGCCTGTATATACCAAGCTGCCTGTATATACCAAGCTGCATGTGGCCTGTATATACCAAACTGCCTGTATATACCAAACTGCCTGTATATACCAAACTGCCTGTATATACCAAGCTGCATGTGGCCTGTATATACCAAACTGCCTGTATATACCAAACTGCCTGTATATACCAAACTGCCTGTATATACCAAGCTGCCTGTATATACCAAACTGCCTGTATATACCAAACTGCCTGTATATACCAAACTGCCTGTATATACCAAGCTGCCTGTATATACCAAACTGCCTGTATATACCAAGCTGCATGTGGCCTGTATATACCAAACTTCCTGTATATACCAAACTGCCTGTATATACCAAGCTGCCTGTGGCCTGTAAATACCAAGCTGCCTGTGGCCTGTATATACCAAGTAGCCTGTGGCCTGTATATACCAAGCTTCCTGTGGCCTGTATATACCACGCTGCCTGTGGCCTCTATATACCAAGCTGCCTGTATATACCAAACTGCCTGTGGCCTGTATATACCAAACTGCCTGTGGCCTGTATATACCAATCTGCCTGTGGCCTGTATATACCAAGCTGCCTGTGGCCTGTATATACCAAGCTGACTGTATATACCAAGTAGCCTGTGGCCTGTATATACCAATCTTCCTGTGGCCTGTATATACCAAACTGCCTGTATATACCAAGCTGCCTGTATATACCAATCTGCCTGTGGCCTGTATATACCAAACTGCCTGTGGCCTGTATATACCAAGCTGCCTGTGGCCTGTATATACCAAACTGCCTGTGTGCTGTATATACCAAACTGCCTGTGGACTGTATATACCAAGCTGCCTGTATATACCAAGCTGCCTGTATATACCAAGCTGCCTGTGGCCTGTATATACCAAGCTGCCTGTATATACCAAACTGCCTGTGGCCTGTATATACCAAACTGCCTGTATATAACAAACTGCCTGTATATAACAAGCTGCCTGTGGCCTGTATATACCAAACTGCCTGTGTGCTGTATATACCAAACTGCCTCTGGCTTGTATATACCAAACTGCCTGTATATACCAAGCTGCCTGTGGCCTGTATATACCAAACTGCCTGTGTGCTGTATATACCAAACTGCCTGTGGCCTGTATATACCAAGCTGCCTGTATATACCAAGCTGCCTGTATATACCAAGCTGCCTGTATATACAAAGCTGCCTGTATATACCAAGCGGCATGTGGCCTGTATATACCAAGCTGCCTGTGGCCTGTATATACCAAGCTGCCTGTATATACCAAACTGCCTGTGGCCTGTATATACCAAACTGCCTGTATATACCAAACTGCCTGTGGCCTGTATATACCAAACTGCCCGTAAATACCAAGCTGCCTGTATATACCAAACTGCCTGTATATACCAAACTACCTGTGGCCTGTAAATACCAAGCTGCCTGTGGCCTGTATATACCAAGCTGCCTGCATATACCAAACTGCCTGTGGCCTGTATATACCAAACTGCCTGTAAATACCAAACTATCTGTGGCCTGTATATACCAAGCTGCCTGTGGCCTGTATATACCAAGCTGCCTGTATATACCAATCTACCTGTGGCCTGTATATACCAAGCTGCCTGTGGCCTGTATATACCAAAATGCCTGTATATACCAATCTGCCTGTATATACCAATCTGCCTGTGACCTGTATATACCAAGCTGCCTGTATATACCAAGCTGCCTGTGGCCTGTATATACCAATCTTCCTGTGGCCTGTATAAACCAAGCTGCCTGTATATACCAAACTGCATGTATATACCAAGCTGCCTGTATAAACCAAGCTGCCTGTATATACCAAGCTGCCTGTATATACCAAACTGCCTGTATATACCAAGCTGCCTGTATAAACCAAGCTGCCTGTATATACCAAGCTGCCTGTATATACCAAGCTGCCTGTATAAACCAAGCTGCCTGTATATACCAAACTGCCTGTATATACCAAGCTGCCTGTGGCCTGTATATACCAAGCTGCCTGTGGCCTGTATATACCAAGCTGCCTGTATATACCAAGCTGCCTGTATATACCAAGCTGCCTGTATATACCAAGCTGCCTGTGACCTGTATTTACCAAGCTGCCTGTGACCTGTATATACCAAACTGCCTGTATAAACCAAGCTGCCTGTGGCCTGTAAATACCAAACTGCCTGTGTGCTGTATTTACAAAGCTGCCTGTATATACCAAACTGCCTGTGTGCTGTATTTACCAAGCTGCCTGTATATACCAAGCTGCCTGTAAATACCAAACTGCCTGTGTGCTGTATTTACCAAGCTGCCTGTGGCAGGTATATACCAAGCTGCCTGTATATACCAAGCTGCCTGTAGCCTGTATATACCAAACTGCCTGTGTGCTGTATTTACCAAGCTGCCTGTGACCTGTATAAACCAAGCTGCCTGTGGCCTGTAAATACCAAACTGCCTGTGTGCTGTATTTACAAAGCTGCCTGTATATACCAAGCTGCCTGTGGCAGGTATATACCAAGCTGCCTGTGGCCTGTATATACCAAGCTGCCTGTATATACCAAGCTGCCTGTATATACCAAGCTGCCTGTGGCCTGTATATACCACACTGCCTGTAGCCTGTATATACCACACTGCCTGTGGCCTGTATATACCACACTGCCTGTAGCCTGTATATACCACACTGCATGTAGCCTGTATATACCAAGCTGCCTGTGGCCTGTATATACCAAGCTGCCTGTGGCCTGTATATACCAAACTGCCTGTATATACCACACTGCCTGTGGACTGTATATACCACACTGCCTGTGGCCTGTATATACCACACTGCCTGTGGCCTGTATATACCAAGCTGCCTGTAGCCTGTATATACCAAACTGCCTGTATATACCAAGCTGCATGTGGCCTGTATATACCAAGCTGCCTGTATATACCACACTGCCCGTGGCCTGTATATACCACGCTGCCTGTATAAACCAAGCTGCCTGTATAAACAAGCTGCCTGTGGCCTGTATATACCAAGCTGCCTGTGACCTGTATATACCAAGCTGCCTGTGGCCTGTATATACCAAGCTGCCTGTATATACCAAGCTGCCTGTATATACCAAGCTGCCTGTGGCCTGTATATACCAAGCTGCCTGTATAAACCAAGCTGCCTGTGGCCTGTAAATACCAAGCTGCCTGTGGCCTGTATATACCAAGCTGCCTGTAAATACCAAGCTGCCTGTGTGCTGTATTTACCAAGCTGCCTGTATATACCAAGCTGCCTGTGGCCTGTATATACCAAGCTGCCTGTATAAACCAAGCTGCCTGTGGCCTGTAAATACCAAGCTGCCTGTGGCCTGTATATACCAAGCTGCCTGTATTTACCAAGCTGCCTGTATTTACCAAGCTGCCTGTGGCCTGTATATACGAAGCTGCCTGTTGCAGGTATATACCAAGCTGCCTGTATAAACCAAGCTGCCTGTGGCCTGTATATACCAAGCTGCCTGTATTTACCAAGCTGCCTGTATTTACCAAGCTGCCTGTATTTACCAAGCTGCCTGTGCCCTGTATATACCAAGCTGCCTGTATATACCAAGCTGCCTGTGGCCTGTATATACCAAGCTGCCTGTATATACCAAGCTGCATGTGGCCTGTATATACCAAGCTGCCTGTATATACCAAGCTGCCTGTATTTACCAAGCTGCCTGTATATACCAAGCTGCCTGTATATACCAAGCTGCCTGTGGCCTGTATATACCAAGCTGCCTGTATTTACCAAGCTGCCTGTATTTACCAAGCTGCCTGTATATACCAAGCTGCCTGTGGCCTGTATATACCAAGCTGCCTGTGGCCTGTATATACCAAGCTGCCTGTATATACCAAGCTGCCTGTATATACCAAGCTGCCTGTATATACCAAGCTGCCTGTATATACCAAGCTGCCTGTATAAACCAAGCTGCCTGTGACCTGTATTTACCAAGCTGCCTGTGACCTGTATATACAAAACTGCCTGTGTGCTGTATATACCAAGCTGCCTGTATATACCAAGCTGCCTGTATATACCAAGCTGCCTGTATATACCAAGCTGCCTGTATATACCAAGCTGCCTGTGGCCTGTATATACCAAGCTGCCTGTATATACCAAGCTGCCTGTGGCCTGTATATACCAAGCTGCCTGTATATACCAAATTGCCTGTATATACCAAGCTGCCTGTATATACCAAGCTGCCTGTGGCCTGTATATACCAAGCTGCCTGTATATACCAAGCTGCCTGTGGCCTGTATATACCAAGCTGCCTGTATATACCAAGCTGCCTGTGGCCTGTATATACCAAACTGCCTGTATTTACCAAGCTGCCTGTAAATACCAAACTGCCTGTATATACCAAACTGCCTGTATATACCAAACTGCCTGTATATACCAAACTGCCTGTATATACCAAACTGCCTGTATATACCAAGCTTCCTGTATATATCAAGCTGTCTGTGGCCTGTATATATCAAGCTGCCTGTTGCCTGTATATATCAAGCTGCCTGTAGCCTGTATATACCAAGCTGCCTGTAGCCTGTATATACCAAGCTGCCTGTGGCCTGTATATACCAAACTGCCTGTATAAACCAAGCTGCCTGTGGCCTGTAAATACCAAGCTGCCTGTGGCCTGTATATACCAAGCTGCCTGTATTTACCAAGCTGCCTGTATTTACCAAGCTGCCTGTGGCCTGTATATACGAAGCTGCCTGTTGCAGGTATATACCAAGCTGCCTGTATAAACCAAGCTGCCTGTGGCCTGTATATACCAAGCTGCCTGTATTTACCAAGCTGCCTGTATTTACCAAGCTGCCTGTATTTACCAAGCTGCCTGTGCCCTGTATATACCAAGCTGCCTGTATATACCAAGCTGCCTGTGGCCTGTATATACCAAGCTGCCTGTATATACCAAGCTGCATGTGGCCTGTATATACCAAGCTGCCTGTATATACCAAGCTGCCTGTATTTACCAAGCTGCCTGTATATACCAAGCTGCCTGTATATACCAAGCTGCCTGTGGCCTGTATATACCAAGCTGCCTCTATTTACCAAGCTGCCTGTATTTACCAAGGTGCCTGTATATACCAAGCTGCCTGTGGCCTGTATATACCAAGCTGCCTGTGGCCTGTATATACCAAGCTGCCTGTATATACCAAGCTGCCTGTATATACCAAGCTGCCTGTATATACCAAGCTGCCTGTATATACCAAGCTGCCTGTATAAACCAAGCTGCCTGTGACCTGTATTTACCAAGCTGCCTGTGACCTGTATATACCAAACTGCCTGTGTGCTGTATATACCAAGCTGCCTGTATATACCAAGCTGCCTGTATATACCAAGCTGCCTGTATATACCAAGCTGCCTGTATATACCAAGCTGCCTGTGGCCTGTATATACCAAGCTGCCTGTATATACCAAGCTGCCTGTGGCCTGTATATACCAAGCTGCCTGTATATACCAAATTGCCTGTATATACCAAGCTGCCTGTATATACCAAGCTGCCTGTGGCCTGTATATACCAAGCTGCCTGTATATACCAAGCTGCCTGTGGCCTGTATATACCAAGCTGCCTGTATATACCAAGCTGCCTGTGGCCTGTATATACCAAACTGCCTGTATTTACCAAGCTGCCTGTAAATACCAAACTGCCTGTATATACCAAACTGCCTGTATATACCAAACTGCCTGTATATACCAAACTGCCTGTATATACCAAACTGCCTGTATATACCAAGCTTCCTGTATATATCAAGCTGTCTGTGGCCTGTATATATCAAGCTGCCTGTTGCCTGTATATACCAAGCTGCCTGTAGCCTGTATATACCAAGCTGCCTGTGGCCTGTATATACCAAACTGCCTGTATTTACCAAGCTGCCTGTGACCTGTATATACCAAGCTGCCTGTATAAACCAAGCTGCATGTATAAACCAAGCTGCCTGTATATATCAAGCTGTCTGTGACCTGTATATATCAAGCTGCCTGTGGCCTGTATATATCAAGCTGCCTGTAGCCTGTATATACCAAGCTGCCTGTAGCCTGTATATACCAAGCTGCCTGTGACCTGTATATACCAAACTGCCTGTATATACCAAACTGCCTGTATATACCAAACTGCCTGTATATACCAAGCTGCCTGTATATACCAAGCTGCCTGTGGCCTGTATATACCAAGCTGCCTGTGTGCTGTATTTACCAAGCTGCCTGTGGCCTGTATATACCAAGCTGCCTGTGACCTGTATATACCAAGCTGCCTGTATAAACCAAGCTGCATGTATAAACCAAGCTGCCTGTATAAACCAAGCTGCCTGTATATACCAAGCTGCCTGTATATACCAAGCTGCCTGTGGCCTGTATAAACCAAGCTGCCTGTGGCCTGTATAAACCAAGCTGCCTGTATATACCAAGCAGACTGTATATACCAAGCTGCCTATGGCCTGTATATACCAAGCTGCCTGTATATACCAAGCTGACTGTATATACCAAGCTGCCTGTGGCCTGTATATACCAAGCTGCCTGGGTTAACACTGGTGGTCCATAGAGTTAGGGTTAACACTGGTGGTCCATAGAGCCTCTGGTAAAGGGTTAGGGTTAGGGTTAACACTGCTGGTCCATAGAGCCTCTGGTAAAGGGTTAGGGTTAACACTGCTGGTCCATAGAGCCTCTGGTAAAGGGTTAGGTTTAACACTGCTGGTCCATAGAGCCTCTGGTAAAGGGTTAGGGTTAACACTGCTGGTCCATAGAGCCTCTGGTAAAGGGTTAGGGTTAACACTGCTGGTCCATAAAGCCTCTGGTAAAGGGTTAGGGTTAACACTGGTGGTCCATAGAGCCTCTGGTAAAGGGTTAGGGTTAACACTGCTGGTCCATAGAGACTCTGGTAAAGGGTTAGGGTTAGGGTTAACACTGCTGGTCCATAGAGCCTCTGGTAAAGGGTTAGGGTTAACACTGCTGGTCCATAGAGCCTCTGGTAAAGGGTTAGGGTTAGGGTTAACACTGCTGGTCCATAGAGCCTCTGGTAAAGGGTTAGGGTTAACACTGCTGGTCCATAGAGCCCCTGGTAAAGGGTTAGGGTTAGGGTTAACACTGCTGGTCCATAGAGCATCTGGTAAAGGGTTAGGGTTAACATTGCTGGTCCATAGAGCCTCTGGTAAAGGGTTAGGGTTAACACTGCTGGTCCATAGAGCCTCTGGTAAAGGGTTAGGGTTAGGGTTAACACTGCTGGTCCGTAGAGCCTCTGGTAAAGGGTTAGGGTTAACACTGCTGGTCCATAGAGCCTCTGGTAAAGGGTTAGGTTTAGGGTTAACACTGCTGGTCCATAGAGCCTCTGGTAAAGGGTTAGGGTTAACACTGCTGGTCCATAGAGCCTCTGGTAAAGGGTTAGGGTTAGGGTTAACACTGCTGGTCCATAGAGCCTCTGGTAAAGGGTTAGGGTTAACACTGCTGGTCCATAGAGCTTCTGGTAAAGGGTTAGGTTTAACACTGCTGGTCCATAGAGCCTCTGGTAAAGGGTTAGGGTTAACACTGCTGGTCCATAGAGCCTCTGGTAAAGGGTTAGGGTTAACACTGCTGGTCCATAAAGCCTCTGGAAAAGGGTTAGGGTTAACACTGGTGGTCCATAGAGCCTCTGGTAAAGGGTTAGGGTTAACACTGCTGGTCCATAGAGACTCTGGTAAAGGGTTAGGGTTAGGGTTAACACTGCTGGTCCATAGAGCCTCTGGTAAAGGGTTAGGGTTAACACTGCTGGTCCATAGAGCCTCTGGTAAAGGGTTAGGGTTAGGGTTAACACTGCTGGTCCATAGAGCCTCTGGTAAAGGGTTAGGGTTAACACTGCTGGTCCATAGAACCCCTGGTAAAGGGTTAGGGTTAGGGTTAACACTGCTGGTCCATAGAGCATCTGGTAAAGGGTTAGGGTTAACATTGCTGGTCCATAGAGCCTCTGGTAAAGGGTTAGGGTTAACACTGCTGGTCCATAAAGCCTCTGGTAAAGGGTTAGGGTTAACACTGGTGGTCCATAGAGCCTCTGGTAAAGGGTTAGGGTTAACACTGCTGGTCCATAGAGCCTCTGGTAAAGGGTTAGGGTTAGGGTTAACACTGCTGGTCCATAGAGCCTCTGGTAAAGGGTTAGGGTTAACACTGCTGGTCCATAGAGCCTCTGGTAAAGGGTTAGGGTTAGGGTTAACACTGCTGGTCCATAGAGCCTCTGGTAAAGGGTTAGGGTTAACACTGCTGGTCCATAGAGCCCCTGGTAAAGGGTTAGGGTTAGGGTTAACACTGCTGGTCCATAGAGCATCTGGTAAAGGGTTAGGGTTAACATTGCTGGTCCATAGAGCCTCTGGTAAAGGGTTAGGGTTAACACTGCTGGTCCATAGAGCCTCTGGTAAAGGGTTAGGGTTAGGGTTAACACTGCTGGTCCATAGAGCCTCTGGTAAAGGGTTAGGTTTAGGGTTAACACTGCTGGTCCATAGAGCCTCTGGTAAAGGGTTAGGGTTAACACTGCTGGTCCATAGAGCCTCTGGTAAAGGGTTAGGGTTAGGGTTAACACTGCTGGTCCATAGAGCCTCTGGTAAAGGGTTAGGGTTAACACTGCTGGTCCATAGAGCTTCTGGTAAAGGGTTAGGGTTAGGGTTAACACTGCTGGTCCATAGTGCCTCTGGTAAAGGGTTAAGGTTAGGGTTAACACTGCTGGTCCATAGAGCCTCTTGTAAAGGGTTAGGGTTAACACTGCTGGTCCATAGAGCCTCTGGTAAAGGGTTAGGGTTAGGGTTAACACTGCTGGTCCATAGAGCCTCTGGTAAAGAGTTAGGGTTAACACTGCTGGTCCATAGAGCCTCTGGTAAAGGGTTATGGTTAGGGTTAACACTGCTGGTCCATGGAGCCTCTGGTAAAGGGTTAGGGTTAACACTGCTAGTCCATAGAGCCTCTGGTAAAGGGTTAGGGTTAACACTGCTGGTCCATAGAGCCTCTGGTAAAGGGTTAGGGTTAACACTGGTGGTCCATAGAGCCTCTGGTAAAGGGTTAGGGTTAACACTGCTGGTCCATAGAGCCTCTGGTAAAGGGTTAGGGTTAACACTGCTGGTCCATAGAGCCTCTGGTAAAGGGTTAGGGTTAACATTGCTGGTCCATAGAGACTCTGTTAAAGGGTTAGGGTTAGGGTTAACACTGCTGGTCCATAGAGCCTCTGGTAAAGGGTTAGGGTTAGGGTTAACACTGGTGGTCCGTAGAGCCTCTGTTAAAGGGTTAGGGTTAGGGTTAACACTGCTGGTCCATAGAGCCTCTGGTAAAGGGTTAGGGTTAGGGTTAACACTGGTGGTCCATAGAGCCTCTGGTAAAGGGTTAGGGTTAACACTGCTGGTCCATAGAGCCTCTGGTAAAGGGTTAGGGTTAACACTGCTGGTCCATAGAGCCTCTGTTAAAGGGTTAGGGTTAGGGTTAACACTGCTGGTCCATAGAGCCTCTGGTAAAGGGTTAGGGTTAGGGTTAACACTGGTGGTCCATAGAGCCTCTGGTAAAGGGTTAGGGTTAACACTGCTGGTCCATAGAGCCTCTGGTAAAGGGTTAGGGTTAACACTGCTGGTCCATAAAGCCTCTGGTAAAGGGTTAGGGTTAACACTGGTGGTCCATAGAGACTCTGGTAAAGGGTTAGGGTTAACACTGCTGGTCCATAGAGACTCTGGTAAAGGGTTAGGGTTAGGGTTAACACTGCTGGTCCATAGAGCCTCTGGTAAAGGGTTAGGGTTAACACTGCTGGTCCATAGAGCCTCTGGTAAAGGGTTAGGGTTAGGGTTAACACTGCTGGTCCATAGAGCCTCTGGTAAAGGGTTAGGGTTAGGGTTAACACTGCTGGTCCATAGAGCATCTGGTAAAGGGTTAGGGTTAACATTGCTGGTCCATAGAGCCTCTGGTAAAGGGTTAGGGTTAACACTGCTGGTCCATAGAGCCTCTGGTAAAGGGTTAGGGTTAGGGTTAACACTGCTGGTCCGTAGAGCCTCTGGTAAAGGGTTAGGGTTAGGGTTAACACTGCTGGTCCATAGAGCCTCTGGTAAAGGGTTAGGGTTAGGGTTAACACTGCTGGTCCATAGAGCCTCTGGTAAAGGGTTAGGGTTAACACTGCTGGTCCATAGAGCCTCTGGTAAAGGGTTAGGGTTAGGGTTAACACTGCTGGTCCATAGAGCCTCTGGTAAAGGGTTAGTTTTAACACTGCTGGTCCATAGAGCTTCTGGTAAAGGGTTAGGGTTAGGGTTAGGGTTAACACTGCTGGTTCATAGAGCCTCTGGTAAAGGGTTAGGGTTAACACTGCTGGTCCATAGAGCCTCTGGTAAAGGGTTAGGGTTAACACTGCTGGTCCATAGAGCCTCTGGTAAAGGGTTAGGGTTAACACTGCTGGTCCATAGAGCCTCTGGTAAAGGGTTAGGGTTAGGGTTAACACTGCTGGTCCATAGAGCCTCTGGTAAAGGGTTAGGGTTAACACTGCTGGTCCATAGAGCCTCTGGTAAAGAGTTAGGGTTAGGGTTAACACTGCTGGTTCATAGAGCCTCTGGTAAAGAGTTAGGGTTAACACTGCTGGTCCATAGAGCCTCTGGTAAAGGGTTAGGGTTAACACTGCTGGTCCATAGAGCCTCTGGTAAAGGGTTAGGGTTAACACTGGTGGCCCAAAGAGCCTCTGGCAAAGAGTTAGGGTTAACACTGCTGATGGTACCCATGGTATTATATACAGCTACAGAGCAGAACCAGGGTATTATATACAGCTACAGAGCAGAACCAGGGAACCAGGGTATTATATACATTCTACAGAGCTATTATATACAGAGCAGAACCAGGGTATTATATACAGCTACAGAGCAGAACCTACAGGCAGAACCAGGGTATTATATACAGCTACAGAGCAGAACCATGGTATTATATACAGCTACAGAGCAGAACCAGGGTATTATATACAGCTACAGAGCAGAGCAGAGACATTGTATTATATACAGCTACAGAGCAGAACCAGGGTATTATATACAGCTACAGAGCAGAACCAGGGTATTATATACAGCTACAGAGCAGAACCAGGGTATTATATACAGCTACAGAGCAGAACCAGGGTATTATATACAGCTACAGAGCAGAGCCATGGTATTATATACAGCTACAGAGCAGAACCAGGGTATTATATACAGCTACAGAGCAGAACCAGGGTATTATATACAGCTACAGAGCAGAACCATGGTATTCTATACAGCTACAGAGCAGAACCAGGGTATTATATAAAGCTACAGATCAGAACCAGGGTATTATATACAGCTACACAGCAGAACCAGGGTATTATATACAGCTACAGAGCAGAACCATGGTATTCTATACAGCTACAGAGGAGAACAGAACCAGGGTATTATATACAGCTACAGAGCAGAACCATGGTATTCTATACAGCTACAGAGGAGAACAGAACCAGGGTATTATATACAGCTACAGAGCAGAACCATGGTATTCTATACAGCTACAGAGCAGAACCAGGGTATTATATACAGCTACAGAGAAGAACCAGGGTATTATATACAGCTACAGAGAAGAACCAGGGTATTATATACAGCTACAGAGCAGAACCATGGTATTATATACAGCTACAGATCAGAACCAGGGTATTATATAAAGCTACAGATCAGAACCAGGGTATTATATAAAGCTACAGAGCAGAACCAGGGTATTATATACAGCTACAGAGCAGAGCCATGGTATTATATACAGCTACAGAGCAGAACCAGGGTATTATATACAGCTACAGAGCAGAACCAGGGTATTATATACATCTACAGAGCAGAACCAGGGTATTATATACAGCTACAGAGCAGAACCAGGGTATTATATACATCTACAGAGCAGAACCAGGGTATTATATACAGCTACAGAGCAGAACCAGGGTATTATATACATCTACAGAGCAGAACCAGGGTATTATATACAGCTACAGAGCAGAACCAGGTATTATATACAGCTACAGAGCAGAACCAGGGTATTATATACAGCTACAGAGCAGAACCAGGGTATTATATACAGCTACAGAGCAGAACCAGGGTATTATATACAGCTACAGAGCAGAACCAGGGTATTATATACAGCTACAGAGCAGAACCAGGGTATTATATACAGCTACAGAGCAGAACCAGGGTATTATATACATCTACAGAGCAGAACCAGGGTATTATATACAGCTACAGAGCAGAACCACGGTATTATATACAGCTACAGAGCAGAACCAGGGTATTATATACAGCTACAGAGCAGAACCAGGTTATTATATACAGCTACAGAGCAGAACCAGGGTATTATATACAGCTTCAGTACAGTCATGAAAAGTTCACATATTAAACAAAAAAAGATGTCATTATTAGAGAGGGGTAACAGGCACGGAAGAGACACTCACTCTAACAGAGGGGTAGAGAGGGGTAACAGAGGGGTAGAGAGGGGTAACAGAGGGGTAGAGAGGGGTAACAGAGGGATAGAGAAGGGTAACAGAGGGGTAGAGAGGGGTAACAGAGGGGTAGAGAGGGGTAACAGAGGGGTAGAGAGGGGTAACAGAGGGATAGAGATGGGTAACAGGTACAGAGGAGACACTCACTCTAACAGAGGGGTAGAGAGGGGTAACAGAGAGGTAGAGAGGGGTAACAGAGGGGTAGAGAAGGGTAACAGAGGGGTAGAGAGGGTTAACAGACAATAGAGAGGGGTAACAGAGGATAGAGAGGGGTAACAGAGGGATAGAGAGGGGTAACAGAGGGATAGAGAGGGGTAACAGAGAGGTAGAGAGGGGTAACAGAGGGATAGAGAGGGGTAACAGAGGGATAGAGAGGGGTAACAGAATCTAAGTGAACCTGTGTGAATCTAAGTGTGCGTTCTCTAATTCTCTCCTTCTCTCTTTCTTTCTCTCTCTCGGAGGACCTGAGCCCTAGGACCATGCCCCAGGACTACCTGACATGATGACTCCTTGCTGTCCCCAGTCCACCTGGCCATGCTGCTGCTCCAGTTTCAACTGGCCTGGGCCCTAGGACCATGTCCCAGGACTACCTGACATGATGACTCCTTGCTGTCCCCAGTCCACCTGGCCATGCTGCTGCTCCAGTTTCAACTGTTCTGCCTTACTATTATTCAACCATGCTGGTCATTTATGAACATTTGAACATCTTGGCCACGTTCTGTTATAATCTCCACCCGGCACAGCCAGAAGAGGACTGGCCACCCCACATAGCCTGGTTCCTCTCTAGGTTTCTTCCTAGGTTTTGGCCTTTCTAGGGAGTTTTTCCTAGCCACCGTGCTTCTTTGCTGTTTGGGGTTTTAGGCTGGGTTTCTGTACAGCACTTTGAGATATCAGCTGATGTACGAAGGGCTATATAAATACATTTGATTTGATTTGATTTGATTTGGGTAGAGAGGGGTAACAGAGGGGTAGAGAGGGGTAACAGAGGGATAGAGAGGGGTAACAGAGGGGTAGAGAGGGGGGTAACAGAGTGGTAGAGAGGGGTAACAGAGGGGTAGAGAGGGGTAACAGAGAGGTAGAGAGGGGTAACAGAGGGGTAGAGAAGGGTAACAGAGGGGTAGAGAGGGTTAACAGACAATAGAGAGGGGTAACAGAGGATAGAGAGGGGTAACAGACAATAGAGAGGGGTAACAGAGGGATAGAGAGGGGTAACAGAGAGGTAGAGATGGGTAACAGAGGGATAGAGAGGGGTAACAGAGGGATAGAGAGGGGTAACAGAGATAGAGAGGGGTAACAGAGAGGGGTAACAGAGGGGTAGAGAGAGGGGTAACAGAGGGATAGAGAGGGGTAACAGAGGGGTAGAGAGGGGTAACAGGCACAGAGGAGACACTCACTCTAACAGAGGGGTAGAGAGGGGTAACAGAGGGGTAGAGAGGGGTAACAGAGGGGTAGAGAGGGTAACAGAGGGGTAGAGAGGGGTAACAGAGGGGTAGAGAGGGGTAACAGAGAGGTAGAGAGGGTAACAGAGGGGTAGAGAGGGGTAACAGAGGGGTAGAGAGGGGTAACAGAGGGGTAGAGAGGGGTAACAGAGGGGTAGAGAGGGGTAACAGAGAGGTAGAGAGGGGTAACAGAGGGGTAGAGAGGGTAACAGAGGGGTAGAGAGAAGGGTAGAGGGGTAACAGAGGGATAGAGGGGGTAACAGAGGGCCCTGTATGGGGCCACAGAGGGGTAACAGAGGGGTTTAGAGAGGGGTTTGTTAACAGAGGGGTCCTGAGTGAATCTAAGGGGTAACAGAGAGGTAGAGCCCCAGGGACATGATAACAGAGGGCTGCTAGAGTTTCAAGGGTAACAGAGGATACCTGAGAGGGGTAACAGAGGGGCTGAGAGGGGTAACAGAGGGGAACATTTGAACATCTTGACGTTCTGTTATAATCTCCACCCGAGGAAGGGACTAACAGGCACAGAGGTTTTGGCCTTTCTAGGGAGACACTCAGGCTCTAACAGAGGAGATAGAGAGGGCTAGTAACAGAGGGATTTGGGTAGAGAGGGGTAACAGAGGGGTAGAGAGGGGTAACAGAGGGATAGAGAGGGGTAACAGAGGGGTAGAGAGGGGGTAACAGAGGGAGGGGTAACAGAGGGGTAGAGAGAGGGTAACAGAGGATACAGAGGGAGATGGGTAACAGAGGGGTAGAGGGTAACAGAGGGATAGAGGAGGGGTAACAGAGGGGTAGAGAGGGGGTAACAGAGGGATAGAGAGGGGTAACAGGCATGGAGGAGACACTCACAGAGGGATCTAACAGAGGGGTAGAGAGGGTAACATAGGGGTAGAGAGGGTAACAGAGGGTAGAGAGGGGTAACAGAGGGATAGAGATGGGTAACAGGTACAGAGGAGACACTCACTCTAACAGAGGGTAGAGAGGGGTAACAGAGGGATAGAGAGGGGTAACAGAGGGGGTAGAGAGGGGGTAACAGAGGGGTAGAGAGGGGAGGATAACAGAGGGGTAGGTAACAGAGTAGAGAGGGTAACAGAGGGGTAGAGAGGGGTAACAGAGGGGTAACAGAGGATACAGAGGGGTAACAGAGGGGAGTAGAGAGGGGTAACAGAGGGATAGAGAGGGGCAACAGGCATGGAGGAGACACTCACTCTAACAGAGGGGTAGAGAGGGGTAACAGAGGGGTAGAGAAGGGTAACAGAGGATAGAGAGGGGTAACAGAGGGAGGGGTAGAGAGGGGGGTAACAGAGGGGTAGGGTAGAGAGGGGTAACAGGCACAGAGGAGACACTCACTCTAACAGAGGGGTAGAGAGGGGTAACAGAGGGGTAGAGAGGGGTAACAGAGAGGGGTAACAGAGGGATAGGAGGGTACAGAGGGGGGTAACAGAGGGGTAGAGAGGGGTAACAGAGGATACATAGGGGGGTAACATAGGGGTAGAGGGGGTAACAGAGGGGTAGAGAGGGGTAACAGAGGGATAGAGAGGGGTAACAGGCATGGAGGAGACACTCACTCTAACAGAGGGATAGAGAGGGGTAACAGAGGGGTAGAGAGGGGTAACAGAGGGGTAACAGAGGGGTAGGGGGGTAACAGGCACGGAGGGGACACTCACTCTAACAGAGGGGTAGAGGGAGGGGTAACAGAGAGGTAGAGAGGGGTAACAGAGGGGTAGAGAGGGGTAACAGAGGGATATAGAGGGGTAACAGAGGGGTAGAGAG